>NC_056741.1:1632427409-1632642409 GCF_019279795.1 Protopterus annectens | reverse complement strand
GACAGCCAATTGGATGCTATATATGGCAGTTAATTGATACCTGTACTTTAGAATGTTAAGTCTTCCACATGACTTGCTCACACATCTTGTTTAATTGTCTTCCAGGGGCATAGCCCACCAACGCAACCCGTGTTATACAGCTGCAAAGGAAGAGAAAATAGACAGCAGCCTGGTGCAGCACTACACCCTGCTGTTCTCTAGAACCAGCCAGGACCAGCATGAGTGGACTGCACTGTGGCAAGATCTTGTTCATCGGGTAAATGACATAGGCATGCATAACCGGACATATGAGCAGGTACGCCATCACTGCAGTGATTTAATTAGACATGTCCGGCGGTGTGCGTCTGATATCCATCAACAACAGCTTGCCACAGATGGTAGGGTAGCCATTCATCCCCCCCTCACCAGAGTGGAGGAGCTGCTCATAAGCATGGTGGCTCCTGGCCAACAACAGGAACAGCAACATACATGTGTTATAATGGAGGCTGGAGCCACCCAGCATGTTGACATGGAGCGTGCAGGTAACATGACCTATCTGTAGACTACTGTTACCTGTATTGGTAGATTATGCATATGTGAGATGTGTAATGTGTGTTTAGCAGTTGTGCTGCATAGTGTTGTGCAATACTGATATTTGGAATATAATCTGTACGCCTGTGACTGTCGACTGTTGTACTACTGTAGTTTAGCAAACTCACAGTAGCAATGCCACAGTTGTGGCCACTGACAAACTGTCTCATATTCTTGTAGGTCCCTCTGGTGTGATAGCAAGGCAGCCAGTTGATGCTGGTGAGTGTGTTATAAATTTAATATTGCTAATGAAATGTGCATGTCATAGGTGAGGTGTAGGCCACGTACATGTAACACACCTATGCATAATGCATGCTGTGCAAGTTTGCTGTGAGACTATGCGCATCTCAGTAATGACAGTAGCTGCCACAATCACATGCAATACACAGAGCATCACACACAATTGAAGCAACACCGTACTGGACATTGGATAGGCATAGTTGATACACATGAACACATCATACACAACTTTGTCATACACAGTACACCTTAACATGCTACACATGGCGTATGCAGTCACCCGCTGTAAGGTCACACTTCAGTATCCCATATGTCATCCACACAGCACACATAATATATCTGAGGGGGAGACGCCTATCATGGGGCTGTGCGACACTATTCACCACATTCATGTTAGGCAATGCTCCCTATTGGGCACCTTACAAACCCATGTAACAAGTGGCTTTGTAATTGTGACTGTAGCCACAGTACTGCAGTTCAGGTACAGCATGCTAGGTGGTGGTCTGGCACACATTAGTAGCCTTGAGTGACCACATGATGCATGATGATGATGGCTCATGGTATTACACCTCATCCAGTTACAGTGACCACAGTACTACACATAGTACTCACTGCTATGCACCTCAATGTTGTGTGTGTGCAAACATATGCACCTATACACAATATGCATAGCAATCATTTGTACAAAGTAACACATATATGTCTTGTAATGCTATTGAGTGTATAGGTCACATGACACACATTGGGTATGTGTGATGTTTAATGTTGCAGTCATGTTGTAGCATGACATGTCATGGCTGGCACTGGCATGTCCACAATATGCCCTACAATCACCATAACCACTGTACAATGGCCGTGCTGAGCAATGGTATTCCATCATGTATACATGCACCACTCATCCTGTGTGTATACATAGCATGCATTTGCTAAACCTGTGTCCACAATTATCTGCTACAGACACAGACACTGTAATCAGAAATAGATATCTATGTGACACACAGATACACATCCAGCCATGGTATGTATACCTGTGAGTGATGATTTAAGTATTTTTTGCTGTTTTTTTACCTAAAATACCTTCTCTTGCTTACTTTGAACAAGCTTAAACTGTTTTTTTAGCTGTTTGTTGCATTATATATTATCTGCACTTAAAGTTACATTTGGTTGAAAATTGGTCGAAAGTTTGTTTGTTTGTTAAATTTAACTGTTGAGGCTGCCCACTAAAGTGTGCTAGCCTGTGTAACTGATTTATTACTGTTTCCTGCATTTCCGTGTACTTTCTATCACAAAAACAAAAAAAAACAAAAAAAAATATCCTTGTTTTCCTGCCTCTCCTCGACTAGTTTAGACCAGTATACAGGCTGTGCTGTATTCTGAGCTATGGTGTAGTTCCTGTGTTGTCCATTGCCTTACTTGGATAGAAGGAAGTTTCTTTGCTCACCAGTGGGAGTGGGGAGCCTTGAGCAGCCTATCTGTCCCTGAAGGAGTGACCTCAGCACAAGAGCTTGTAGTAATTGGTTGTTTTGGACCATTTCCAGCTCTTTTGAAGTTCCCTGTTTAAAATCCGCTTCTGAGCGTTTTTTCTGGCTATACTACTCAGAAACAGATCATTGTGGTCCTGCAGAGTATTCCTAGCAACAGAGAACTGAGAAAAGCGACTGCTTTCCTGATTTAAGTATTTTTTGCTGTTTTTTTTTACCTAAAATACCTTCTCTTGATTACTTTGAACAAGCTTAAACTGTTTTTTAGCTGATTGTTGCATTATATATTATCTGCACTTAAAGTTACATTTGGTTGAAAATGGTCGAAAGTTTGTTTGTTTGTTAAATTTAACTGTTGAGGCTGCCCACTAAAGTGTGCTAGCCTGTGTAACTGATTTATTACTGTTTCCTGCATTTCCGTGTACTTTCTATCACAAAAACAAAAAAAAACAAAAAAAATATCCTTGTTTTCCTGCCTCTCCTCGACTAGTTTAGACCAGTATACAGGCTGTGCTGTATTCTGAGCTGTGGTGTAGTTCCTGTGTTGTCCATTGCCTTACTTGGATAGAAGGAAGTTTCTTTGCTCACCAGTGGGAGTGGGGAGCCTTGAGCAGCCTATCTGTCCCTGAAGGAGTGACCTCAGCACAAGAGCTTGTAGTAATTGGTTGTTTTGGACCATTTCCAGCTCTTTTGAAGTTCCCTGTTTAAAATCCGCTTCTGAGCATTTTTTCTGGCTATACTACTCAGAAACAGATCATTGTGGTCCTGCAGAGTATTCCTAGCAACACAGAACTGAGAAAAGCGACTGCTTTCCTGATTTAAGTATTTTTTGCTGTTTTTTTTACCTAAAATACCTTCTCTTGCTTACTTTGAACAAGCTTAAACTGTTTTTTAGCTGTTTGTTGCATTATATATTATCTGCACTTAAAGTTACATTTGGTTGAAAATGGTCAAAAGTTTGTTTGTTTGTTTGTTAAATTTAACTGTTGAGGCTGCCCACTAAAGTGTGCTAGCCTCTGTAACTAATTTATTACTGTTTCCTGCATTTCCTTGTACTTTCTATCACAAAAACAAAAAAAAAAACAAAACAAATATCCTTGTTTCCCCGCCTCTCCTCAACTAGTTTAGACCAGTATACAGGCTGTGCTGTATTCTGGACTGTGGTGTAGTTCCTGTGTTGTCCATTGCCTTACTTGGATAGAAGGAAGTTTCTTTGCTCACCAGTGGGAGTGGGGAGCCTTGAGCAGCCTATCTGTCCCTGAAGGAGTGACCTCAGCACAAGAGCTTGTAGTAATTGGCTGTTTTGGACCATTTCCAGCTCTTTTGAAGTTCCCTGTTTAAAATCTGCGTTTGCGTGGCTTTGCTCGATTGTGCGCATAGCGCAGCGCCGGTTAAACAAGGTTAAAATTTTTCTGGCTCCGCCAAGTCTGCTCTTCAAATTTTCCCTTAAGTAAGCTCTACTCTTAGAATTATCAGTCTACTCGCTATATTATAAGCCTAGCACTTGTTCTCAAAACCTCTCTTCTTTGAAGAATAGGGCAAACAAAGGAGAAAAACCTAACAGCTCCCAAAAGAGACATTTTCCTTCTAAAAGGGCAGGGAAAAACTGTGTTCCAGACTGTCCCTGCTCCAAACAGCTGCATTTACCCAACTGGACGCCTTTGAAGAATAGGGCAAACAAAGGAGGAAAACCTAACAGCTCCCAAAGAGACATTTTCCTTCTAAAAGGGCAGGGAAAGTATGTATTGACACTGATCCAAATAAACTGTTACTAAATGAATGTTAAGACTTTGCAAGGATAAGCAAGCCTCTCAGGCAGGTCAGCCAGCAGCCAAAGCCTCTCCTCAGCCTCTCACACCTTTCTTATATTTAATCTAAACCGCTTCTTACCCCCCTTCCTACACTATCTGATTCATCCTTACTTCCCCTTAGACTACCAAATCCAACAGGGGATCTCTCCATTGCTACATAGCGACTGGCCACTAGGAGCCCTCTTAATCATAGCTTTTTCATTGTATTTCCTACCCTATTTCTAAATCCCTACCTTCTTGACCCTGTTCCCAGTTTTTCCTTCACTCTGGTCCCAGTATCCTCAGACTCACTTATACACCATCTCTCCTTTGTACCAAGGCATCCTTAAGAAGTTTCCTCTCCTCTAACATCCTGACTTTTTTTCTACTAGCCTCAGAACTTGCATCTACAATCTCCCACTTTCAGACTTACCTGCTGGACTCTGATGCTTCACTGATTGTCTTCCTCCTCACTCTGCTCTGCTCTCGTCTCTGAAATTCTCCTGTCCTACCCTCTGTTATCTGGCTCTCTAACTCACTTAATGCTATCAAACCTACCTTATCTTGCCTATCGTTTTATCTACCTTGCTGCTGTCCCACTTATTAATAGTATCCTGCTTATCTTCATATCTACCTTCTCTGCATTCCCACATTAGCTTACTACCTCTTCTCACTAGCTCCTCCCCTTAACCAATCCCTTTCTACCTCCTATCTGTCCTCCATCTGCTCATCTCGCGGCTTCTGTCCTGTACCTACTTTTTGGCTTTCCCCTCCCCCTCTGCCCCTACCTCCCATCTCATCTTATAAATATACCCCAAATCAGGGGTCGCCATCTTTCTTCTTCTACCCTCCACCTGGCTGTTGAGTGCCCTGGTCCGGTGCTTGACTTAGAGTAAGAGACTAAAGGCTTCATTTGTCAAAATTGAATGTTCTTTGATGTTATATCATACTGTTAAACTGTTCTTGCTGTTTTTTACTGATAAGTGGCTCGATATACCGTAAAAAACGCTGACATTAACAAAGCGTTGTGCATGCTGTTTTGATGTTACCTTTTCATACAGACTTTGTAGTTTGTATGTTTGTAGTGAATGTTCTATGATGCTACACTTATTCTGATGCCTGCAGTGAATATTCTTTAATGTAACCCTTATCTGCCATACTGATTCGCTGCTTATATACTAGCTCGTGGCTTTTGCTGTTGTTGTAAACCCAGACACTAATAACTCATAGAGAATGTGTAGGCTGTATATAGAGCCTTGTCTGATTGTAGAAAAGTTTTTTTTACTTCCCTTATAAACTGCTTCTCGTGTTTACACTCATTTAGCGGACTGAGCCCTTTCCGTAAACTCTGTACCTCACTAGCATTGTCCACGTGCAGCTCATCCTACATTCCCATTACTGTAGGTCTGTCCCTTACTTAGATACCCTGTTATCGAGTGCTTAATATAACAGGATTATATCAGTACCTTTTGTACAAATAATATCTACTGCCACAGTTTTTACATTTTACTGAGATGCCCTGTTATCGAGTGCTTTATGTAACAGGATTATACCAGTACCTTTTGTACAAATAATATCTACTGCCACAGTTGTTATATTTTCATGATAATTATAGCCTGAAGCATCCTGCACGTAGTCGCTTAGATTCAAACAGTTGCTGTACTCAGTGTTGAGCTGGAATTAAAGCTTTACAGCTTCCTGAATTCCTTATCTGATCAAATTAAATCAGCATACTATCCAGGAAAGTGTGTCGCTACCCATATTAGGCTGCCATTTACTCTCCATACCTAACCACTCATTGATAAGTGGTGCTTGCCTGGTTGTATCAAACGGCCCCTGAGCCTGCTACTGAACCCTCCATTTCATATGTGGTACTCTCCTTAACCATTATTAGTCACCACTTCTTAATCAGAAATACCCATCTCTTGCTGATTTCAACGCTTCTTTCCTTACTAATTATAGTTAAACTGAATTTAATCAATTCTCCGAGTGCAGAATCTACTTATTTATTCTATTCTTTGTCCCTCGCTCCATAACACATTGCCCTCTACTTTCCTAGCCTTATGAACTTGGGTACAGGGACTTTTAGCAATGTGCTCAGCCTATAAATGATGCACATAGAGGACTGTATCAAATGGCTCTCTTACCACTGAACTATTAAACAGTATCCGTACCTTCTCTAAGTCCTGCATTGTATTAACCCTATACTATTGTGACTTATAAGGAATAATTGAAACTAATAATTATTACTGATACATGAAATAGCATTGTTTGTTAACTAAGGGACTATCTTCTCTTGTTATGATTACAGCTCCTTTTATCTGCACTCAGTTTACTGTTTAAGTTATGTATTGCCCTGCATTTATAGCAGTATCTGATACTAAATGAGTTATAGAGGTTTATAACGCTACAAAGTACTGTTGTCTACTGTAATTATACTTGGAACTGTGTTTGTGAAACATCTATACCTGCTCTCTATTTTTGGTATTTTCTGCCTTACTACCTTCTCTCTCTATATATATATATTACCAGAACTGTGTTCCAGATTGTCCCTGCTCCAAACACCTGCATTTACCCAACTGGACGCCTTTGAAGAATAAGGCAAACAAAGGAGAAAAACCTAACAGCTCCCAAAGAGACATTTTCCTTCTAAAAGGGCAGGGTAAGTATGTATTGACACTGATCCAAATAAACTGTTACTAAACGAATGTTAAGACTTTGCAAGGATAAGCAAGCCTCTCAGGCAGGTCAGCCAGCAGCCAAACCCTCTCCTCAGCCTCTCACACCTTTCTTATATTTAATCTAAACCGCTTCTTACCCCCCTTCCTACACTATCTGATTCATCCTTACATCCCCTTAGACTACCAAATCTAACAGGGGATCTCTCCATTGCTACATAGCGACTGGCCACTAGGAGCCGTCTTAATCATAGCTTTTTCATTGTATTTCCTACCCTATTTCTAAATCCCTACCTTCTTGACCCTGTTCCCAGTTTTTCCTTCACTCTGGTCCCAGTATCCTCAGACTCACTTATACACCATCTCTCCTTTGTACCAAGGCATCCTTAAGAAGTTTCCTCTCCTCTAACATCCTGACCTTCTTTCTACTAGCCTCAGAACTTGCGTC
The DNA here is from genome assembly GCF_019279795.1 of Protopterus annectens. NCBI lineage: Eukaryota > Metazoa > Chordata > Ceratodontiformes > Protopteridae > Protopterus > Protopterus annectens. Next base: position 1,632,635,202 of record NC_056741.1, on the reverse strand, counting down.
TACAATCTCCCGCTTTCAGACTTACCTGCTGGACTCTGATGCTTCACTGATTGTCTTCCTCCTCACTCTGCTCTGCTCTCGTCTCTGAAATTCTCCTGTCCTACCCTCTGTTATCTGGCTCTCTAACTCACTTAATGCTATCAAACCTACCTTATCTTGCCTATCGTTTTATCTACCTTGCTGCTGTCCCACTTATTAATAGTATTCTGCTTATCTTCATATCTACCTTCTCTGCATTCCCACATTAGCTTACTACCTCTTCTCACTAGCTCCTCCCCTTAACCTATCCCTTCCTACGTCCTATCTGTCCTCCATCTGCTCATCTCATGGCTTCTGCCCTGTACCTACTTTTTGGCTTTTCCCCCTCCCCTTCTGCCCCTACCTCCCATCTCATCTTATAAATATACCCCAAATCATGGGTCGCCATCTTTCTTTTTCTACCCTCCACCTGGCTGCTGAGTGCCCTGGTCCGTTGTTTGACTTAGATTAAGAGACTAAAGGCTTCATTTGTCAAAATTGAATGTTCTTTGATGTTATATCATACTGTTAAACTGTTCTTGCTGTTTTTTTACTGATACATGGCTCGATATACCGTAACAAATGCTGACATTAACAAAGCGGTGTGTATGCTGTTTTGATGTTACCTTTTCATACATACTTTGTAGTTTGTATGTTTGTAGTGAATGTTCTATAATGCTACACTTATTCTGATGCCTGCAGTGAATATTCTTTTATGTAACCCTTATCTGCCATACTGATTCGCTGCTTATATACTAGCTCGCGGCTTTTGCTGTTGTTGTAAACCCAGACACTAATAACTCGTAGTGAATGTGTAGGCTGTATATAGAGCCTTGTCTGATTGTAGAAAAGTTTTTTACTTCCCTTATAAACTGCTTCTCGTGTTTACACTCATTTAGCGGGCTGAGCCCTTTCCGTAAACTCTGTACCTCAATAGCATTGTCCACGTGCAGCTCATCCTACATTCCCATTACTGTAGGTCTGTCCCTTACTTAGATACCCTGTTATCGAGTGCTTAATATAACAGGATTATATCAGTACCTTTTGTACAAATAATATCTACTGCCACAGTTTTTACATTTTACTGAGATGCCCTGTTATCGAGTGCTTTATGTAACAGGATTATACCAGTACCTTTTGTACAAATAATATCTACTGCCACAGTTGTTATATTTTCATGATAATTATAGCCTGAAGCATCCTGCACATAGTCGCTTAGATTCAAATAGTTGCTGTACTCAGCGTTGAGCTGGAATTAAAGCTTTACAGCTTCCTGAATTCCTTATCTGATCAAATTAAATCAGCGTACTATCCAGGAAAGTGTGTCGCTACCCATATTAGGCTGCCATTTACTCTCCATACCTAACCACTCATTGATAAGTGGTGCCTGCCTGGTTGTATCAAACGACCCCTGAGCCTGCTACTGAACCCTCCATTTCATATGTGGTACTCTCCTTAACCATTATTAGTCACCACTTCTTAATCAGAAATACCCATCTCTTGCTGATTTCAATGCTTCTTTCCTTACTAATTATAGTTAAACTGAATTTAATCAATTCTCCGCATGCAGAATCTACTTATTTATTCTATACTTTGTCCCTCGCTCCATAACGCATTGCCCTCTACTTTCCTAGCCTTATGAACTTGGGTACAGGGACTTTTAGCAATGTGCTCAGCTGTCTAAACGACGCGCATAGAGGACTGTATCAAATGGCTCTCTTACCGCTGAACTATTAAACAATATCCGCACCTTCTCTAAGTCCTGCATTGTATTAACCCTATACTATTGTGACTTATAAGGAATAATTGAAACTAATAATTATTACTGATACATGAAATAGCATTGTTTGTTAACTAAGGGACTATCTTCTCTTGTTATGATTACAGCTCCTTTTATCTGCACTCAGTTTACTGTTTAAGTTATGTATTGCCCTGCATTTATAGCAGTATCTGATACTAAATGAGTTATAGAGGTTTATAACGCTACAAAGTACTGTTGTCTACTGTAATTATACTTGGAACTGTGTTTGTGAAACATCTATACCTGCTCTCTATTTTTGGTATTTTCTGCCTTACTACCTTCTCTCTCTATATATATATATTACCAGAACTGTGTTCCAGACTGTCCCTGCTGCAAACACCTGCATTTACCCAACTGGACGCCTTTGAAGAATAGGGCAAACAAAGGAGAAAAACATAACAGCTCCCAAAGAGACATTTTCCTTCTAAAAGGGCAGGGAAAGTATGTATTGACACTGATCCAAATAAACTGTTACTAAACAAATGTTAAGACTTTGCAAGGATAAGCAAGCCTCTCAGGCAGGTCAGCCAGCAGCCAAACCCTCTCCTCAGCCTCTCACACCTTTCTTATATTTAATCTAAGCTGCTTCTTTCCCCCCCTTCCTACACTATCTGATTCATCCTTACTTCCCCTTAGACTACTAAATCTAATAGGGGATCTCTCCATTGCTACATAGCGACTGGCCACTAGGAGCCGTCTTAGTCATAGCTTTTTCATTGTATTTCCTACCCTATTTCTAAATCCCTACCTTCTTGACCCTGTTCCCAGTTTTTCCTTCACTCTGGTCCCAGTATCCTCAGACTCACTTATACACCATCTCTCCTTTGTACCAAGGCATCCTTAAGAAGTTTCCTCTCCTCTAACATCCTGACCTTCTTTCTAGCGTCAGAACTTGCGTCTACAATCTCCCACTTTCAAACTTACCTACTGGACTCTGATGCTTCACTGATTGTCTTCCTCCTCACTCTACTCTGCTCTCTTGTCTCTACCTGCTCTGTTCGCCCTTTGGGCTCACTCCGCTCCCCTACCCTGCCCCCAATTCCCACCCGCCCCCAGTACTCCTATATTTATACCTGTAGAAGTCACACCCCCACTCTATCCACTCCAATCAGACAAATCTCTTTATGAACACACCCAACCCCTTTTAAACTCACATCATACCCACCAATTAACTAACTTACCTCCTCCTCTATCACATAAAGTCTTACTACTACTCCTCATCTGTTCTTACAATCTACCACTCATCCTCTCTCTCACCTCCTCAAACATTATAATGCATACATCATTTATCCCCTCACAACTTCAACTACTCATCTGTATATCACTTCTACCTCCTCTAGAAACTACTTATCTCCTAACCTCCTATGAACAACCTCTTTACTCTACCCTTGCCTTTCCCTCCATACACACCTCTACACCTACATCACCTTTCTCACCAACCTTCTTAAATCTCACTTTTAAACCCAATTACCTACTAGCCAAATACCACAGACTAGCACACTTTAAGATAAACATCCCAAAATCTAGAAAATTAATTGACTACTCTTGTAAACCTCTACATCCTAAATATTTCACACTCCTCCATTCACTAGTGGATGGGGACATTCATCTCAACCCTGGCCCATACCACATCCATAACAAGGGCAACAAAAAACCAGAGAAAGCTACTTTTCTATTACCTACCAAACCAACCAACTCACTCTCCATAGCTCATCTCAATATATGTAGCATTTGTAATAAAATCACTCATGTCCATGCCCTCCTCAAAGTCCACCAATATGACATCTTATGCCTATCTGAAACATGGCTAAAATCTACCATTAAAGACAACGAAATCACCCCATCTGGGTATAATATCATTAGACTCGACCACTCAGTCAAGAAGGGAGGAGGAGTAGCAATTCTCCATAAAGCACAACTACAAATCAGTACTATAAATCTGAAACTACCCCTAGAAAATAGTGCCGAAGTAATTTGCTCCAAACTTCAAGTCAACACTAATAAAGCCATAAATATCATTTGTGTATATCTTCCTCCAGGAAATAACAGTAATACTCTAGAAAGCATCCTAAGTTGGCTCTTCACTAACCTCCCTCAAGAAACATTAGTCCTAGGCGACATAAACATTGATTGGAATTCCTGTAATAGTACAAACCCCACCTCCCATATAAACCTATATGGCTTTACACAACTTATTAATGGCCCTACCAGAACTAATAAAATCAGTAACAATGAAACCACCTTAGACTGGATTCTTACTAATACTCCCCAACAAACCTACCAATCAGGTACCCTTCCAGACGATCTAAGTGATCATTCACTAACTTATGTTATTAGACATAAAACCAACCTAATTTTTCCTACCACCTACAGAACATTCCGTTCAAAAAAGCAATTCAACTCTGAACTTTTTCAAACAGAACTAAAACTATGTAATTGGTCTCCACTAAAATATCTTCCCCTTAATGAAGCAGTAGAATACTTCATTTCCACATTCTTATCCATTCTAGACCTTCATGCCCCAAATCGCACTATCAGAATCAAAGCTAAAGCAGCACCCCGGCTGACCAACAATACAAGGCAAAAAATCTTTCTCAGAAACAAATCCTGGGCAAAATGGCGTACCACTAAGAATCTAACTAACCGCCAACACTTCAGAGAACTTAGAAACAGTACAAAACAAGCAATCCTGACTGACAAAAAGAACTATTACCTTCAATTACAACAAGCCTCCAACAAGGAACCTAAAAAATTCTGGACCAGCATTAACAATCTTCTATCCCCAGGCCAATCTATCACACCCAACCCTCAAGGCTCTAACCCAGAGACTCCCACACATACAGCTAATGCCTTTAATTCTTTCTTCACTAATACTATTCAAACTCTTGCTAGTCACCTATCTCCTGACACCTCTAAGCTACTTTCACCAATTGCAAATCAACCTCCCTCCCTTCACTTACAACCAGTTTCTACCTCCTTTATCTCATCACTGCTCCAAAAACTAAAACCTACCACCCCCTCCGCAGACAAACTTCCTGCAGAGTACCTGCAAATAGGTGCTAAAGCCATTGCCTATCCCGTGTCTATTTTGATAAATAGATCTATAAATGAAGGAATTTTCCCTTCTATCTGGAAGATATCTCATATCATCCCACTACACAAAGGGGGGGACTCCAATGACTTCTCTAACTTTCGTCCCATAGCACTACTATCACCTATTGCTAAAATCATGGAAAATGTATCCATAAACAATTACTTACTCACCTTCTCCACAACAACCTACTCGCTAATTGTCAGCATGGATTCAGACCTTCCCACAGTACCACCACTGCATTACTCTCTTTCACAAACTCCATCAACTATAACCGCAACAAAAATAATCTATCATCTGCAGTCTTCATTGACTTATCTAAAGCTTTTGACATGGTCAATCACAAACTTCTTCACATACTGAATTTTCTCTCACTTGATCCTCCTTCCATAACTTGGTTTACATCTTACCTAGAAAACCGTCAGCAGGCAGTACTCTGGAAAAATTCACTATCTGATCTCCTTCCTATCTCTTTAGGAGTGCCACAAGGCTCTATCTTAGGCCCACTTCTATTTTCCATCTTTATTAATGACCTGCAATCAGCTATCCCAAACACTACCTGCATTCAATATGCAGATGATTCTACTATAATCTGCACAGCTACCTCACAAACTGAACTCCAGTCTCTTACCCAAAATGCTTTTAACACTGTAGAACAATGGTTTTCACACCGTTGCCTGCTCCTTAACCCCAAGAAAACCAAACTGCTACTCTTCTCACCTACCCGAAAGTCAACCCCACTAAACTTCACTCTCACTTCCACTGACGGTACTCTTATTTCTCCTGACCCAACTACTAAATTATTAGGAATAACAATAGAAAACAATCTTAACTTTGACTCTCACATCAACAATACAATAAAATTAGTGAATAAAAAAATAGGATCCCTATACAGAATCAAACCTTTCCTTACACCTGAAGCAAGAACCACCATAGCCAGAACTCACCTAATCTCTACTCTTCTCTATGCTTCCCCCATATACAGTAATCTCTCCAATAGCAACATCTTACCACAATATTGCTAGATTTGCTACGGGATTCCCTTTTAGAACCCATCACTGCCTGAATCTAAGACAACTTGGGTGGTTTGAACTTCCTAACCAGCTTGAACTTCAACAGCTCACAATAGCTCACAAGATCCTAAACCAACCCACTAAAACACCAATACTCTCCAGCCTTATTACACCATATAACAATCTGAAACATCTACACTCTTCAAACAAACTACTGATTAATATTGCTAAACCCAATAACTCGGCAGGAGACTGCCTCTTCTCCAACTCTGTTGGAAAAATATGGAACAAACTACCCTCTGATATCATATCTCAGACTTCTCTCACAATTTTTAAAAGGCAACTGAAAATATATCTCAAGAAACACTGGCTATGCTCCTGCAATAACCCAGACTAACTCTGCTTCTTCTTCTCTTTTTTTATTTTTCCATAATTTTTTCCCTGCATCCTTGATAACTTTCCCTTTACATAACATTTATGTATATATTTTTTTCACATATATATTGTCTGACTACTGTAATTCACATCATGTGAAAAAAAAAAAATAATTTTTATTTTATTACCTATTTTGATTTGCTGCCATCATAATATCTGTTATAACCTGTATTGTCTATTTCTGTTTAAACTTGTAATAACTAGTGGAGCTTTTCTCCCCGGGCCTCTACTGAAAATGGACATATATCCAGCTAGACTAGCCCGGTCAACAAATGTAAAATAAAATAAATAAATAAATAAATAAATAAGCACTCTCAAACCAAAGTAAGCACTACATCCACCTAGCACCCCTGTGAATACCCACTTCCCTTAAAGGCACAGCACTCCCTTATACTATTCTAGCATGTCGAGTGGTGGATCACTGGCATCCTCTCCGGTTCAGCTGGTTAATCTGGGAATCTTCAGACAATGTTACAATTGTCTCATGTACACAGACAACCCTCTCCTCCTCCCAACAAACACAAATACATGTGAGAGATGCAACTATATAGCTAAACTGGAGGTTGAACTCTCTCAACTCAGGACTGGCAAGACCAGACAGGAGGAGAAGGTAACCACACACACAGCAAACCCAGTCCCACATAGACCTACCACAATTGTAAACCAAACACATAATAACACAAAGACATACTCGGAGGCTCTAATAAAAAACTTACCAAAACAACAGCGGCTCCCAAAGCAGACACCCAAAAATCCACCACCTCAAAACATAACACATGAAACACATACTTCAATAAAGCAGTGTGTCAAACAATCACAGCCCTTAAGGCCAAACACCATGCCTGATACACTAGTAATTGGTGACTCTATAGTCAGACACACTGACCTTCCGCTTACCAGGCTGAACAAGGGGAGGGTAACGGTGAGCTGCCTGTCAGGAGCTAGGATCCGCCACATAACACATGCACTCAGGTCACTCCAAAGCAAGTACAAATATGACTCCGTCATTCTCCATGCCGGCGTTAATGACCTGAGACGTACCTCCCTGGACTACATGAAAAGAGACATAGAGGAGCTCTCTGATTATGTAGCCCAGGCTGGTATGACCCTGACCCTGAGCAGCATCTTGCCCTCACCAAGAATGATGCCACAATACAAGGACAAGTTGATCAGCTTTAATAATTGGCTCAATTACTGGTGTCATTCTAGGGGGATCCAATGTCTGTCTGCTTGGGATGACATGCTGGACAAGCCATGCTGCTTCACAAGGGATGGCTTGCACCTGTCACCACTGGGCTTCCGGATATTGGCTAAGCTCTTGCCACCCCATAGTGCCTTTTTTATGCAAGGCTCAAAAGACAAACCCACCTCCTTAGAAAACAAAAATGGAAAAAAACTATGGGTAATGCTGCTCAACGCCAGAAGTCTAAATCTCAAGATGCAGGCTCTCGAAGCACTCCTCAGTATGGAGAGCATCGATGTCTGTGCAGTAATTGAAACCTGGTTCAAGGCTCCTGAGAGCACCCCAGCTCTACTAGGCTATACCTCGTATCATGCATTTCGGCCCCAGAACTCGGGTCGAACCACAAAGGGAGGGGGAGTGACCATATTCATCAAGGACACCCACACCTCCAGGTTAGTGGCAAAACATGAAGCATCAGAGACCATTCAGGTGCTACTAACCATAGGCAAAACTGCTATACAACTGGTAGCATGTTACAGACTACCCTCCCAACCTCAGGAATCCCATTCAGCCTTCCTGAAGACATTGGAGGATATGAATGTCTCACCAAATACCATCATATTGGGAGACTTCAACTACCCTAACATAGACTGGGTGCATTATTCTAGCCCTGACACCCTAGCCCAAAGGTTCCTGGAATTCATTAACTCGAATGCATTGGAACAGCTAGTCACCTCTCCCACAAGGGGAGAAAATATACTAGACCTGATCATCACAAACATGGGGACAAAATGCTCCACACCGGAAGTATACCCCTCACTAGTGAGATCTGACCACAAACTAATCACCCTGGATATTCATAGCCCACCTTCACTCCCAGCACAAAAGACTACAGTGAGAAACTTCTCAAAGGCCGACTTTACACTTCTCAAGACTGAGATGGTATCCTTTAAGCCCCCTAGGCCAGAGGAAACCACATCCCACAATGCTGAATCCTTCACAAATGCTTTCTACGGACATCTCCAAGAATGCATGGATCATGCAATCCCAAATAAAACCAAGACCCTCTCCACCAAGGCAGGCGTCCTGTCTAGTGGACCCCAGCCATAAACAAACTGTATAACAAAAGAAGGAAGCTACTGCAAGACAGAGCAAAATCCCATAAAGGGAAGGCATCTCTGACCAGCACTAGCAAAAAACTACGTTCACTCATAAAAACATCCAAGGCCAACTTTGAGAGAAAAATCACGATAACCATAAGGCCTTCTTCAGCTATGTTAGAAACCTGGGAAGAAACCCTCAGATATGCTCAGAGTTAGTTCATAACGACAAAAAATACACTGAACCCACAGATATTGCCAACATACTGGCAGACAGGTTCAGTGCAAACTTCTCCCCTCCTTCACCCCCAAAAGAAGAAATAGTTATCCCAGATGAATGTAATCTCCCTGTCATCTCAGATGTCCAGGTGAGAGCCGCTCTCAACAAAGCTAAAAACACAGCATCTATGGGACCTGACGGTATCCCAGGTTGCGTGCTACATAATCTCCAAGGGGAGCTAAACCCGCACATAAAAATGCTGTTTAACCTTAGCCTTACTACAGGATATGTACCTGAACACTGGCATAGAGCAACAGTGGTCCCACTCTACACAGGAGGCTCCTCTACAGACCCTGGAAACTACTGCCCCATAAGCTTAACCAGCCTGGTCTGCAAATCTATGGAAAGAATCATTATGGAACTCATAAACAGAGACATCGGGGACCTACAGACACTTGATCCTACCCAGTTCGGCTTTGTAAAGGGCAGATCCTGCCTTATGAACCTGGTTGACTTTTTTGAAACAGTCACTAGAGCCATTAATGAGGGCAAAGCAGTCCATACAGCCTACCTGGACTTGGCTAAAGCCTTCGACACAATGCCCCACTCAGGCATCATAGACAAGCTCAACAGCTTAAATGTAAACTCATATGTCACAAGATGGGTTGCAACTGGCTAAAGGACAGAAGCCATAAAGTCAAAATCACTGGAGCTATGTCAGACTCAAAGCCAGTCACAAGTGGTGTCCCACAGGACTCTGTCCTGGGACCCCTATTGTTCGGCATTTATTTCTCAGATGTAAAAGCAAACACGGGAGGGTTGTGGCTGACAAAATTCGCAGATGACTGCAAACTAGGCGCCACAGTCGATACACCAGCTGACACATGCATCCTACAGAAAGGCCTTACTGAAACGGACGACTGGTGCCGAAGTCATGGCCTTAAACTAAATGTCAAAAAATGTATAGTCATCCCCTTTGGGAAAAACAAAGTACCCACAAATTACCATATAGGCAGTAACCAATTGAGTACGGAAAAAGTAATCAGAGACCTGGGGTCCCAAGTTGACAGTGACCTCTCATTCGACACCCACGTTGCCAAAGTGGTTAGAAAGACCTTCTACCTTGCCCACCTTATCATGAAGGGATTCACATCCAGATCAAAGGAGGACATTGTACCTTTATACTCCTTCCTTATCAGACCCATGATTGAGTACAATGCCCCATTTGGTATGTACCTCACCCGGCACCTGCAGCAGCTGGAGAGACCCCAAAAGTACCTCACCAAGAGGATCAAGGGTCTCCAACATATGTCTTATGCTGCCAGACTAAAGAAACTCCAGGTCTATTCAGTAGCATACCGCCTACTCAGAGGTGATCTATGCCTGACGTACAAGGCCATGTCCAATCAGGAATTGATGGACATGCTCCATCTCAAAAAATCCAAATCCATCAGAACCACGGGAGCTAAAGATCTAAACCTCAGCACAAATATGAATAGGACATGCTGGAGGGACAGATTCTTAACTCAGAGGCTTCCCACACTCTGGAGCAAGATCCCAGTTCATGTTAGGCAGAGCCCCTCACTGACTCTCTTCAAGAGAAATCTTGACGAGTGGATAGGAGATCGTAGGTTTACCCCGGGGGTCATCTCTGTGTCACTACTAGACAGAGGCACAGTAAACTAAATCTATACTTTTGTACCATTACATGGGGTGGCGAAAGCCACATACACTATGGCTAGGCTTATAAATGCCCTAGGGCAGATAGCCTAGTACTAAACTATGAAACTATAAAACTATGGTGCACAGGACATTGCAGACCTTTTAATACTTGCACAGCAATGTTGTGTCCATGTACACATTGCATTCCAGGGTGAAGCCAATCACTGAACAACAACACACATGCATCAAAGCCATGTATACTGTTATTAACAAGGGCTGTCTACACTCGCACTGCATGGTCTTGAGCAACAAAGTTTCTGCATGCTGACATGTGTGATATGACTGTTTGCCTTGTGATACTGTAACCTACCTTCAACCACTATTAAGTATGTTTTGGATTGCTGGTGGTGTGTATGGGTATCTACTGTAGGGAGGAGTGTATTTGTGTTCATGTGTGCATGTGTTCATGTGTTCAAGTGTTCATGTGTGCATGTGTGCATGTGTGCATGTGTGCATGTGTTCATGTGTGCATGTGTGCATGTGTTCATGTGTGCATGTTTGCATGTGTGCCGACATCATGTACAGGTCGTAAAGTGTGTTTCCTGTCTCCCTCCCACAGGTGCTGTGTTAGGGCTGGTTCACCGCAGCAGGGAAACTGATGTCACTGAGCCACATAGTGATAATCAAGATAGGTGTGTTGAGGCACAGGCGTGTTTGCCAGGGTCTGTCGTTGGGCCACCAATCGACAGCACACAGCTGTCCACCCCATCCATGCATACAGTCATGCTGCCAATACATCCATCACCAATGCCCATAGCTGAGGGACAGCGTACAGTTGGCATTGGCCAGGACAGTGTGGTATCCATGGCACATGCATCCCAACACAGCAGCCATATCCAGATGTCTGGAAGGGTACCACATAGGCAGATGTCCAGGGGTTCTCGTAGGAGCACTGCTGCTCATCATGCCACTGGCAGACGTGCCACACGTCTGACAATGTCACGCATGTTCCAGGCTGTCATGGAGGCACAGGCATGTATGGAACGGTACACCAGACAGGGACTAAGGGCACAGAGGGCACATAACACTGCCGTAATTGACAGTATCCGTGACCTAGCAGGTGCCATCCGTCATTACACTGAGGTCACTGATAGACATTGGGGAGAGACATTAGATATCCTCCGCAATGTCATGTCCATGTGTCAGGACAGTGCGGGATGGTTGAGACTACGACGTGGATGTATGCCAGCAACATCAACAGCTGGCAGTTGCCGCGGACATCCCTCAAGCCACAGCCACTCCCGTAGTGGGTGGGCTGTCCATAGAATGTCCTAGAAGACCATGTGCACGTGGCTCTGGACAGTCCCAGCAGGGACCTGTGTCCAGTGTACATCCATCCACCTCTGGGGATAGTACCCAGTCTGGATTAGTACCTGATAGTGTCAGTAGCACCCCTGCCAGGCACAGGTACCGTATCCGTGGCCAGAGACGGTGATCTGTAAAGCCTCGCAGGTACAGTCTGTGGCTGTCCCACAAATACCCATACATGGCAGCCACATGGTGGAACTGTGTGCATGCAGACACACATACATACTCCAGACACCTAGGGCTAACACATATCCACACACATTACAACAACATTGGCCCATTCCAGTATCCCCCCCCCCACACACACACATACACACACATGTCAATTGGATGGCTCACTGTAGGCCTCTGGCAAACCAACAACACACCCTGTGCATATGATGAAACCTGTGCTGCCTCCTGTCATCTCTAACATCTACGCAGGAACAGGCTACCATGGTGCTGATGCACAGGGTGTCTATATAGCAGTATAGCAATGTCAGCATGTTGTCAGCTGTAGAGTGTAATGATATGCTTGAAGGTGTAGCTGAGCAGGCATGATGCATTAAAGCTATGATTGTCATTGTAGTGTTGTTTACACCAGTGTTGGTTCCAATTGTGTATTGTACGGCCACGTGCCACTTGGCTGATGTGTGCAGTATTGGCAGCATGTGTTAGAGAGTGGACAGTATGTGTGGGATGTGTGTAGCACAGATTTGCAGGTGTACAGTTGTGAACATGGTGGAGGTGCACTGTCTGCATGTACGTGCATAGTGGACACATGGCTAGGGTGACATTCTCTGTATTACACAGTAACGCTCCATAGTTTCTATTGGTGGCCAGTATGCATTATACTACACACATTCCGGAACCTGACTACACATGTGTGTATGACATGGTTTGACACTGTGCTGTGGGTGATACTGTTACTATCAGTCATTGTTTTGCATTCTGGTAGTATACATCACTTCAACAGCCTGACCATAACCGATCGTTAGATGATGTCTTGACAACTGACACACAGATGTAGGACACACAGCAACAGGTACTATACAATGCCAGTAACCACTGGTATTCACCTGCACCCATTACTGAGACCACTCCTGTTTGGCATATAGCTCTCTTAGGTACAAGCAGTCACAGTAGGGATATGTCTGTCCACGTCTGGTAATGCATACTGTGGCCTATAATGCATTCTCCAGATGACACACACATCCTCCACAAGGGTATCATACAGACAGATGCCTGTTGTCAAACCCATGCTGTAAAGCTATAAGCCAAACTAAGCATAGTCATCCACCTTTAAGGAACATATTATCCCCACAGTACCACATAGGTAGTAGCAATCAACATGATGAACAGGTACCGATGTGTACATGCAACCAAGTGTTATGTCATCTCTCCTTTGTTAATCACTTTTCCAAAGGTATTTTGGAATCCCTTGGTGGATCACATAAGCAATAAGGGGTCTGCATGCATATCCACATAGTTTGTTCTACACCTGCTATGAATAGTCATCACTGACAGACTTTGCTGCGTTTGAACAGGTCTGACATATACATCGACCACAAACCCTCACTCACACATTCCAATAGGAACCTTAATGACTTTGTGTGACACAGATGACCTAGGCCAGGGATCACTGCAGTGGCTGGCCTTGTCACAAGCATACAGATGTGACCTAAGGTCTGGGAAGCAGCAGCACAGTCTGGCAAGGATGACAGCTGTGTTCTTGGAGAAAGCAGGGTTCCCACACATGCAATCATTGAGGTAACGTACAGATATGTATCTGACACACAGCTAGCTCACATGTGCAATGCATACTGATATTTCATACAGTGGTAAAAGCAAAACCCACAACACATTGACCAACTGTGTCACACACATACAGCACACACACTCACCAAGTGCAGGATTCAAACCCCTACTTAACTACTTCATGATACTAGAAGAGTACGCATTAACACGACGCGCTATGCACATTACTGGGAGTTCTCTTTTCCACAGGTATATTTGTAGGATGGTGACATCATCAGACTTGACAAAGGTTAGATTACCACTTTTGAGGTGTTTCACTACTCTCTTAAAAGGTTGTTCCTTCCCAAGGACAACACACACAAACACACACTCACTTGTCCGGTGCAGGATTCAAACCCCTATCTAACTACTTCATGATACTAGAGGAGTACGCATTAACACGACGTGCCATACAGATTACTGGGAGTTCTCTTTTCCACAGGTATATTTGTAGGATGGTGACATCATCAGACTTGACAAAGGTTAGATTACCACTTTTGAGGTGTTTCACTAGTCTCCTAAAAGGTTGTTCCTTCCCAAGGAGAACACACACACGCACACAGTTGTCCAGTGCAGGATTCAAACCCCTGCCTATCTACTTCATGATACTAGAGGAGTACGCATTACCACAACGGGCTATACGTATTACTGGGAGTTTTCTTTTCCACAAGTATATTTGTAGGATGGTGACATCATCAGACTATACAAAGTGTGTTACATTAGGTGACATTAGATGGCCTACATTGAAGGAATGTCTAAACACTTTGCCATGTGATCATCAAAGGTGAGTTTACTATCTACCTGTGTCCCCAGGGCCAAAATGAATTTCTCCGTATATGCTGGATTACCACCTATGTGGTAATTAGTGTGCACTTTGTATTACCCAAAGGGGATGACTATGCATTATTTGCCATTCAGCTTGAGGGCATTGTTTTGACATCAGGTATCTGTCTCTGTAAGACACTTCTGGAGGATGTCTGTGTCAGCTGTACAGTCAATTATGGACCACAGTTTCCAGTCATCTGCAAACCTGTTCAGCCTTACACCTGCCGTGCTTGCCTGTACCTCTGAGCAGTATCGACTGAATAGGTGGGGTCCCAGGACCAAGACCTGTGTGATGCCATTTGTGACTGGCTTAGAGTTGGACATGGCACTAGCAACTATGAACATGTGTGTTTGATCTGTGAGCCACTTGGCCACCCATCCTGTGACATAGTTGTTCGTGTTCAAGCTGGTACACTTGTCCATGATGACCGAGTGGGGAATGGTGTGGTAAGCCCTTAGTGAGGTCCAGGTGGGCTGTGTGGACTACTTTCACCTCCATCTCTGTTCATAGTAACTGTTTTAAATAAGTCAACTAGGTTTGGGAGCCAGGCTCTGCCTTTAACAAGGCGAAGTTGTGTAGAGTCCAGTGTCTGGAGATCTCCAATGTCTCAGTGTATGGGTTCCATGATGATTTGCTCAATAGCTCTGTAGACCAGGCTGAGTACACATGTTGGGCAATGGTTTCCAGGTTCTGTTTTGGCACAGCCTTTGTGGAGCTAGATGACTGCTAGTGTATGCTATTCTTTGGGTACATAGCCTGTTGTACGCTTGAGTCTGGACAGTGAATGTAGGTGAGGGTGTAGTTCCTTATGGGCCTAGTGTAAGACACAGCCTGGGACAACTTACAGTCACATTGATGCTATGTTCTTAGCTTTGGTGAGGGCTGTCTTTACCTGCATGTCCATGACGTTTGGGTCTCTGCATCCTTCTGTGATGGACACAGGCCCTTTTGTGGGTGATGGGGGGGAGTTTACACTGAACTTGTCCCCCTGGGTGTGGGCAATGAAAGTTGGTTTGGTGTATGTCATTACTTTTTTCAGTAGCTGACAGCATATTTGGAAGTTGACACCTACATGTCTGGTATAGCTACCGAAGGATTTGTGTTTGTTATTCTTACATTCCTTGGCAATTTGTCTTTAGAAACTGTCCTTGGATTATTTTATGAGCGATCATTGTTTCATCCTAATAATGATCAGTGATTCCTTTCCTTTAGTGAAGTTGGCTCTATCATGTGTTAGTTTCTTCCTTCTGTTGTCTAGCTTATTTATGGGCAACAACCACCAGATTTTCTTATTTTTGGAGGAGTGCATCCTGGTTTTATTTGTGATGTCTCGATCCATGTATCCCTGTAGATGCTCATAGGATGCACTTGTAAATGATTTGGCAGATTGTATACCATTATCCTATAGCAAGAGGGTTTTGGAACTTTCCACTTTGGTCTTGGGAAGTGTGCAGTTTGCTTTCGAAAATGTCTTCACAGTGGTTTCATTGACTGGATGTGGGGGCGGGATGTGGATGTCCAGTGTGATTACTTAATGATCTGATATTACCAGCGAGGGGTTTATCTCTGTTGTGGAACACTGGTACCCCATGTTGGTGATGATCATGTCCAGTATGTTGTCACCTCTAGTGGCTGTGCTAACCAGCTTTTCCAAGGTGTTAGAGTTTCTTAACTCTAGAACACATTGGGCAAAGGACGTTGTATACGAGTAATTCACCCACTCAATGTTTGGGTAGTTGTAATCTCCTCATATAATGGTGTTTGATAGGACCTTTATATTTGCCATTGTTCTCCAGAATATTGAGTGATGTTCCTGAGACAAGGTACGTGATCTGTAGCAGGCTACAATCTGATGGGCAGCTTTGCCCAATGTTAGTTGCACTTGCATGGTCTTCAAAGCCTCATGTTGTGCCAGTAACCAGGAGGTGTGGATATCAATAAGGTAAATGGCTAAACCACTTCCTTTTGTATTCCACTCGTGGTCTTGGGTCCAAAAGTCAGGGTGATTGTGAGTGTTTTACGTGAATCATATCCAACAGCTGTACGTTTGACATAGCTTTGTATGTTAGGCAGTGGCCACCTCTGAGTAGGCGATATGCAAGGGAGTACGGATGGAGCATTTTGCGATGGTCTGTGTATGGCATGTATTTCAGGCCACTAATGCTCTTTGTGAGGTATTGCTGCTGGCTTTCCAGTTGTTGTAGTTGTCTTGTGAGGTACATAGCAACAGTGGCGTTGTACTCTTTTATAGTTCTAGTGAGTGGTGAGTAGAGGGGAACCATGTCCTTTTTTATTCTGCATGAGACACATTTTGTGATGAGGTGTGCCACATAAGAGGGTTTCCTGACTACTGTGGGAATGTGCTTATCACATTTGTATCCACTGTCCACCTGTGACCCAGGGTCTCTTGTCACACTTACAGTGTGAGGTATACTGCCACCTATGTTGTAGTTCTTGGCTACAGAGATTTTAACAAAGGTGATGATAATGCACCTTTTGGCATTGAGCTACAGCCCATGGCTTTGACAACAGCCATCTGTCTCAGTGAGGCCCTTTTGTAGGATGTCCACAACTTTAGTGTTTACAATGATGGCTCCTAGTTTCCAGTCCTCTGGAAACTTCAGTAGCCACAGAACTTCCATGTTAATGTTTACTTCAGGGAAGTAGATACTACACAGCCTGGGAAGTTATCTAGTCCCATGGCTGCTGTGATACTGGCTTTGGAGAGTGTTTTTTACCTATGCAGCCGTGATGACAGCAAATTTGCAGTCTTCCATTATAGACATGTGCTCTTTCATGGGTGAGAGGGGGGGTAAATTTAACACTAATCCTATCTGCCAGGATGTTGCCAATATCAGTTGGCTCTGTACATTTAGTGCCATTGAGCTGTAACTCAGAACAGATCTGAGTGCAACCATGACATGGACCTGTCTGTTGGGCAGAGATCACCTGCGTAGACAGTATGCAACAGAGTACAGCTTGGGTTACATTAATTCTTGTTGCATGGGGCAACTATTTGAGGCCAGTAATCCTCTTGTTAAGGTACTTCATTGGTCTTTCGAGCTGCTGAACGTGCCTAGTCAGATTCATAGCTAGTGTGTTGTGGTACTCTCTGACAGGTCTGATGACTGCTGAGTAGTGGCAACCTCCTTTGACCTACATGCGCAGACCTTGGCAGTTTGTGTGTACACATAGCAGGATTTTCAGACCACTTTGTGAATGTGTTTCTGGAAGTAGAGATAACTATACACATTTGTCCATAGATCCCTTATTATCACATCCGTATTTAGCCTAAGTGTGTGAGCATGCCCAGTATGACCTTTCAGTATCTTCCTGCCTGACATTTGCTTCGTTTCTTTAAGTGTGTGGGCATGCCCAGTATGACCTTTCAGTGTGATGCTGAATGAAATCCACTACATTTGTTGGAGTGTGTGAGCACGCACAGTATACACATTTATACTATATGTGTATGGTAAATCAAGGTGTATTTTTATAGCAGGGCTCACCTTTGTGTCATAGATCAACAGGGATCATGCTGTGCCTGCAGGGCTTCCATGAGACACTTTGCATAGACCTATAAACATTTCTACATACGGGGGGGGGGGGCAGCTATTCTTTGTACATTTCTACCCGTGGGTACACCGGATTGTTACTGTGGGTATACATAGGATGTAGGTTTCGCCTGACACATACACATTTGCTGTGCCTGCACTGCTATGTACAGGACACCATTACAGTCTGTACTGTTGCCTATCGTACTGGCTTGAGGAATACTACTGTACTACAGATCTTAGCGTCCATTGCCACATATATTAGCTTGTGACTTCATAGTCTACACAACCCACATCACAACGCCTGGCCTGATGTTCTCTGTCTGCATAGGCGCATGGGTGAGGTTACCCATTTGCCTCATTAGGGGCATGATACAGCATTGCTTTGTGTTTGCATTAGTGTACAATTGTCCTGCTGTGTCTGTGCCACTGTAATGCTATCATGGCTTAGTGGTTCAGTACTGTGACTATAGTGCACAGTATCCTGGGTTCAAGCCCTGTCACTGCTTTTTATTTTCATGCTGGCCAGACCATACTGCTTAAGGAACAGTAAAGCAGATATGAGCATGTTTAACTGACTTTCCACAACTTTGTCCGACCTTGGCCAACATTGTACGAGCAATTTTGTTTACATATACTAGATATTGGTAAAAGCTGCTTAGCGCTGCTTTATATTGCTTAAAACATGGCAATCATGCCTCAGGTGGTGCTGCAGGGCTGCCTTTGTCGGACGCACATACTACACTCCCTATACATGTTTGGAAACAGGTAGTGTCAAGTTAGGCATACCTTTTATTTTATGTGCGAGTCAGAGAGAGGTATCATTTCCAAGGTTCCTACTGAGCCAGTGTATGTGCTATGCGTTGCCTCTTTGCCAAGGACAAGGCATACTGGGCATGCCTCCTTCTGCCTACTGGAGAAGGCTCAGGTTGTTCCTCCTCTGAGTCACGCTGTGCCTGTGCAGGCCTTGGCAATGGTGGGGGGCCGTTTGGCCCTGTCCCATGCTGTTCCTGCTGCAGCTGTTTTCGCAGGATCATATTGTGTAGAATGGCACATACCATAACAATTTGGGTACATGTAGTTGGTGAGTACTGCAAGGCTCCACCAGATGTGTCCAGGCACCGGAACTGTGACTTGAGCACCCAAACACATGCTCGATTACATTTCATGTTTGTGCGTGTGCCTCATTATGGAGTTCTTGTTCAGGTGTGTGAGCATTTCTGATGGGTGTCATCAGCCACGGCTCCAGTGCGTATCCAGCATCCCCCACTAGGTGACCGTCGGGGATGTCCCCATTTGCAAATGTCTGGTACAGCTGCGACAGATGCCAAATATGGGAATCGTGGTAGCTTCCAGGGCAGCCAGCACATACATTCAGTATTATGCCCTGGGCATCGCACACGACCTGGCAGTTGATGGAGTGGAAGCCCTTGTGGTTGATGTAGGCCCTAGCCCGCTCACCAGCTGGTGCTTTGATGTGTATGTGCGTGCAGTCAATTGCACCCACTACCTCAGGGTATTCCGCTATTTGCTGGCCAGTACCTCACAGGAATTGGGGAAATATACATGATCACCGACATGTGCTGACATGGCATTCAGGAACTGGTGCAGTACCCTTGATGCTGATGCCTGTGAAATCCCCATCATATCACCAGTTGGTCTCTGGAAGGTACCTGTTGCTAGTATTCTTAGGCCAACGCATACCTTGGTTTCCACTGGGATGGGTTCCCTTCTGTTGGATCTGTGTGTGAGGCGTGGCCTGCACAGCTCAACAATTTGCTGCAGGAGCTCTCTGTCTGCTCTATAGCGCTCCACTATCTCCAGCTCATGTAACCCCTGGTAGATTACCCTGGGTCTGTACACTCTTCTCTGTCTCCTCACTTTGGGTTGCTCAGCAGCATTTGCAATGGCACCACCCTCAGCATCTTGCACATGTTGCCTTATAACAGCAATGGCAGCCCCTAACATTTTTATGTCTCAGTTTAAGCTTTTTAAGTTTTCACTTCTCTTTGTTGACTGCGGTGTTGCAGTGTTTCTGAGAAAAACATGGGGGAATGTTGTTTGCAGAGTTTTAGGTGCTGGGCTGGGCTACTGTACTGCCTGTGCAACTGGCTGATTCTGATATATTTCACCTGGCAGCTCTGCTAGTTCTCTTTGGTTAACTTCCTACTACTTCTTTTCCTTCCTTTTCCCTTTCTGTTTCCACAGGGGGTAGCGCCGTGCAAACAAGCGCAAACACGAGCACACGCGCGCACACAGGCTTACACAAGCTTACACAGGCTTAGGCGGGTGCACATTCGTGTATACTAGCTTAGACGGCTTAACACAGGCTTACACGGGCACACACCCACGCACACAGGCTTAGACGGGTTTACACGCGCGCACACGCGTGCACACAGTGTTAGCAGCTTTGCAAGAAATATGTATAAAGAGAGAAACGGCTTCAGGTAAAACCCAGGTGCACAAAACCAGAACAATATACAACCAAAAATACACCGAGGTACCACACAATAGCGTCTTTAATAACACAAAAAATAAATAAAAACATTGGTAAGCGCTTTCGCAAAACTAATTGCTTCATCAGACAAGAAAATAAAACACTCTATTGCTTATATACAGATGGAACCATTTACTCAGTCACTGATGTCATAGGTCAGTTAAGGTATTAAAGCTATATAAAACTTATAAATGTAGAAAAAACTACATATAGAGAAAACTGCATATAAAAGACACATATAAAAACACTGCATGTAAATGCATATAAAAACTGCATATAAAAACTATATACAAAACTATTGGTAAAAGACCTAAGTAATGTGCATAGATATAAATTCCATAAATACTGTAGCTATGAAAGACATAGATAAAAATAGGCTAAAAATCTGTATCTAGTCATAAAATCTATCTACAATATGTATGTATAACTAAAAGTAGTCTATGTCTCTAAAATATGAATAAATATAAATATAAGTGTAATGGGTGTATGAGGTGCCTAAAATTAAACATGTTTGAGGCGTCTTGCTTTCAAGAAAGGAACCAAGGAAGTAGAGCCATTAAGGCCTGGATATTTATCTGCATTCAATTTAATGATCCATCTCTGTTCACAGCTTTCAGTAAAATTTTCTATATCCCCTCCTCTAATGTATTTGTGTATGCACTGTAGCACAAAAAACTTAAAAGAATGTAAATTATCTGTATTAATAATATGCTGGGCGAGTGCATTAGTGGGTTTCTTATTTTTGACATCACGAAGATGTTCTAGAATTCTGTCTTTAAGAAATCTATTCGTTTTACCCACATAAAACACCGGACATTTCTGACAAAAACAATAATAGACAACATCAGTGCTCTTGCAATCAGCATAAGTATTAAGCTGTAACTGAAAATGCTTGGTGGGGTGGACATAGGTATTTATACAGCAATACAGAGGACAGCCAGCCAGGCTGAATCAGCAAGAGGGAGCAGGCCAAACACCCAAAAGGAGAAGAACTTAGATACAGGTTTGGTCATAAACATTTCTTCTTTTGAACTTAATACTGACCAAATTAATTTATTAAACAAAGGTTTGTCCTTTATACCAGCAAAAAAAGCCAATGTAACAGAAATGATTAAAGACTTAAAGCTACTAGGCAGAAATTTATCATTGAAATCTATGTTTCCTAATGAGTCAGGAACAAGGACTAATGTATACAGGCAGCCTAGCAGTTTTATCCCGAATACCCCACCAGGTGTTGATATCTGTGAACTATCTTTCAAGGACATAGGTGAGCATGATTCTAGTGACTATTACTTTAGTAATCTCACTCCTAATGGACAAAGAGCCTTAGAAGAGCTAAAGAATTTGCAGTCATTAGTTATTAAACAGGTTGATAAAGGAGGAGGCATTGTTTTATTAGATAAACAATTGTATCTACAACAAATGTATAAACTTTTACTTAACAATGAAACTTATAAATCAGTCTATAAAATTATGGTTAATGCTATTATTGATAAAGTGTCATTTCTTATGTTTGACCTTCTTATTACTGGATTGATAGACGAACCATTATTTAAGTATTTTAATGTTCTCAAACCCACTATACCTAGAATTTATGGTTTACCTAAGGTATATAAAGACCTGGTCTCACCACCAATGCACCCCATAGTGTCAGGGGCTGGGTGGTGCACCGAGCCCTTATCCATCTTTGTTGAAGGCACAATACATGGATTATTAGAGAATTGTCATACCATTCTAAGAGATACTAAAATGTTCCTTGAAAGGTTACATAACAGGATGGACACTATTACTAATGACACTGATTTTGTATTGGTTACAGTGGACATTGAGTCACTATTTACCAGTATCCCCAATAGTTGGGGTATTGAAATGGTTAGAAATTTCCTGTCAACAAATAGATGTTTTTCAAATAGTAAAATACAACTTATATGCAGTCTCTTAGAAATTATATTAGAGAATAATGTTGTTATGTTTGAAGAGAAATTTTTCCTGCAACAGGTTGGTGTGGCTATGGGCACTCCTTGTGCCAATAGCTACGCCAACCTTGCGCTAGTCTGCTGGGAAGAAACACATATACTCTCCGGTTTGAATCCTTTCTTACATCAAGTGTTATGGTATGTACGTTTTGTGGATGATGTTTTTATTTTATGGAATGGCAATGGTTTAGATTTTGCATCCTTTGTTGATTATCTGCATACCACCACTGACTTTTTAAAATTCACATACCGGCTATCTGCAGCTGAGATTGATTTTCTTGATGTACATCTAGCTAAAGCTGAATTTAACTGCTTCAAGAGTAGAATCTTCCACAAACCAACCAGAAAGAACACATACTTACACAAAACTAGTATGCATCCCAGGCACATCCCAAGAAATGTATTAAAAGAGCAAGTTTATAGGACATTAAGATTACATGATGATGATGAGGATGCATTACTAGCATTAAATAATTTAAAATTTGAATTTATAGCTAGAGGGTACCAACCTGATGAAATTGATAAAATTATATCTGATGCATGGCGTATGAGATCAACTAAATGTAGACCTTATTTTAACAATAATGAGGTAGTTCCATGTAATAATCCATCTAACATAAACTCTAGGCCACATAATGAATTTAGAGTAATGTTACAGTTTGCAAGTGACGTCAACCAATATGTTGACGTAATTAAGAAACATTGGCACCTATTACAAGAGGTACCACAGTTGCAGGTTATCACCTGTAAAGATCCACTATTCAGTTTCAAGAACACTATGTCACTCAAGAAACAATTATGTAACAAGGAAGTGCCTAAGAAAGCCATCTCTTCTTCACGTCAGGGCACCTTTCCTTGCAGGACATGCAGTGCCTGCCCCTATATTTACAATATAAATACCTATGTCCACCCCACCAAGCATTTTCAGTTACAGCTTAATACTTATGCTGATTGCAAGAGCACTGATGTTGTCTATTATTGTTTTTGTCAGAAATGTCCGGTGTTTTATGTGGGTAAAACAAATAGATTTCTTAAAGACAGAATTCTAGAACATTTTCGTGATGTCAAAAATAAGAAACCCACTAATGCACTCACCCAGCATATTATTAATACAGATAATTCACATTCTTTTAAGTTTTTTGTGCTACAGCGCATACACAAAAACATTAGAGGAGGGGATATAGAAAATTTTACTGAAAGCTGTGAACAGAGATGGATCATTAAATTGAATGCAGATAAATATCCAGGCCTCTACTTCCTTGGTTCCTTTCTTGAAAGCAAGACGCCTCAAACATGTTTAATTTTAGGCACCTCATACACCCATTACACTTATATTTATATTTATTCATATTTTAGAGATATAGACTACTTTTAGTTATACATACATATTGTAGATAGATTTTATGACTAGATCCAGATTTTTAGCCTATTTTTATCTATGTCTTTCATAGCTACAGTATTTATGGAATTTATATCTATGCACATTACTTAGGTCTTTTACCAATAGTTTTGTATATAGTTTTTATATGCAGTTTTCAATATGCATTTACATGCAGTATTTTATATGTGTTTTTTATATGTGTCTTTTATATGTAGTTTTCTCTATATGTAGTTTTTTCTACATTTATAAGTTTTATATAGCTTTAATGCCTTAATTGACCTATGACATCAGTGATTGAGTCAATGGTTCCATCTGTATATAAGTAATGGAGTGTTTTATTTTCTTGTCTGATGAAGCAATTAGTTTTGCGAAAGCGCTTACCACTGTTTTTATTTATTTTTTGTGTTATTAAAGACGCTATTGTGTGGTACCTCGGTATATTTTTGGTTATATATAGCTTTGCAAGAAACTTCAGTGATAGCCACAGCGTACACCTTCAGTTTCTTAATTTCAGTTTAGACAACTGTAGACACACCTCTTTTAGTCCTGAGTAACTCACAGCAAACACATGCCACTCTGCTCCAATAAGCTTACAGTCTTTTTGATACATACCCCCTCATGATGTCACCCATCTTCTACTCTTTTACTCCCCTTTTCCTACTCTTACACTCTAGGGACATGGTTCACATAGCAGGAAATATTGGGATTCACTATCCTTATCCTCATTTGCATAGGATTGTCTACTAATGCTTGGTTACATCTCTCAGACTGAGCTTCCCCCCTTAGCAACCTCTTCTCAGTAGCCATGTTGTCTTCAGCCTGCCATTCACTTGCATGGCAGATGGATATTTTGAATAAAATCCCTATTTGTGGCTTTTATTTTTTGTTTTTCTGGTTTTTAGAGTACAGCACGTTTGCGCGGCGTTGCACTACGCTTAAACATCGGAGATCGAGGGAAAAAAAATATTTTTTTTATTCTGCAATGGAAAAAAATGCCAATGGCCGTATATTTGGCCATTGGCATGCTTCCTCAACTGGATGCATCCTTTATTTGGAACTGTCATGGCTCCGTTTTGCTATTTGTAGAACGGTACTCAGTTGCCAACTGAGTACATTTCTGCAAATAACACTACTCTTGCTCGGACAGGTTAGTGTTTCCTGGACCGCAAATTTACCTCATTTACATAGCGTTCAGCAGCAAATGAGGTAATTTGCATAAACTAACCCTGTCTGTGCAAGAGTCATTTTAGGAGCTCTCTTGCACGCCCCTACCGGCTGTTCCTGGATCGCTCGGCAGACATGTTGGCTGCATGGACTCTTACTCTAGTCTTAGACTCTGTGCAAGCCTTTGTGAATCCGGCCCTGGGTCTTGCACAGGGGGAAGTGCTTAACAAGTTTATCTTTTTTTCCTAGATTTGGACTGTAATTACTGCACTCCATGCATCACATCTATTTTATTTTTAATCTTAACATGTATATTGAATGAACTTTGCTTTTTTTAAAATACTCTGTAGGGTTTAGGTACTTCAATTAGTTTAATCTAGTCAAGCACTTTTGTACTGTTTATTTTATGCCCATGTCTGTGATATTCATATTTTAGTATGTAATAATTTCTCCTAGTCATGATTTGTTTGCATTAATTTTTAAAGTATTTTTCCAACCTCCATTGAAATGGGCAGTCAGGCCATCCTAGTAGACAAAAGCTAACAATAAATACGTAACTGAAACAGATACTGGTATCAAAAGCAAACTAATGATGTATCATGTGACATGCTTGTACTTTGTGCCTGATTTGTAAGCAATAGTATACATTGCATCTATTTAAGAAAGGCAGGATGCTAGGTGCAGACTATTATGTGGCTTGAGCATATCAAATAAATATATGAGAAGATAATGAAAAAAGATGATCTATGTTTTGCTAAGTCCGACTGTAGCAAATCTCACTGTAATGGTGCAGCAAATTAATTTTTATTCTAGAGAATTATGATGCACTGAGCCTATATACAAAAAATATGCAGCTGGAATAAAAAAAGGAATACTTAGATGCAAACACAGTTTTGGTTCCTCTTTCCAGCACATTGAACAAAAAAAAAATAAATAAAACAAAGCTTACGAGTAAAAGTAAGAATATGAAAGCTCAAATACAGCTTTTCTTAATTTTTTTAAGAATGACTGATACGAAAAACAATAAAAATGTATAAAGTAATAAAAATACCACATTGTACCCTCTTATGTGGGTGCTGTTGCCCATGCACCTGTTCTTTTAATATACTGTAAATTTAAGGTGCACAACATTGGAGATAAACACACTGAATTGCAGAGTAATCTAATACTTTCTTTCTTCAATGTTGTGCAATTTCAGGGAATGAATTTGCAAAAGCACCACTCTTTCTGACTTCCAACATAAACATTTGACTTTCTGCTGAAAGGTCTTGCATGGTAAAACTGGTATACTAATACAAAACCATAATTATGTCTCTGCATCTAAATTAGGAAGTCCTATGCACACACAGAAATGAAAGTATAGCAGTGACGAAATTCCTTAAAATTAAAACATATATAATAAAAAAATGAAAAAAAAATGCTATAAAAATGTTTAAATTTCATTTAGCCACAAAGTAAAAAGATTTATGTCGTAAAACAAAACATCACACTACTGCAAATGCATTAAAAGGACAAGATAAAATAATCTAGCATTATAAAAAAAATTGTATTACTTTTAAAAATTGATTAGATTATGGAAACATCTTATCAGTGAAGTTTTATGTATGTATCTATTTATTTGTTTGTTTCATTTTTTTTGGCCAAAAAATGTCTGACTAGGCAGGGTCCATTTAATATGGAGGCCACAGAAAAAAGCCCTAATACACAAGCACAAGATTATATTATTAATGTACACATAGGTTCATAGGTAAATGTTAGGCTAGTTACCATCGCAGGCCATTTTATGCCAAGCCAGTTTCCCTTTTTGTGCTCAAAATAACATATCCCATTTGGTTACAGACTGGCCATACCCATCCAATGGTCAATAATTATATATTATCCCTGATAAGAATAACTGGGGTCATATCATAGATAATTGAGGGAATCTATGCATGGGATAAAGCATTAAGGAGCTGACTCTGTCCAGTAGTAGTATAGGGGGCAGTCCTGGGGCAAATTTTCTATTTCCCATCCATAGATCTAAGTTGCACTTGAGTATGGACAGCAATGAGCGTTGTGTTATGTGGACAGGGAGTTTGTTTCACAGAAGTGGTATCCTCTGCAAAATACACCTGTCCCTCCAAACCATTCTGTTGATGTTGCAGAAAAGGTTTAGATCCCTAGACATATTATTTCTGATGACATTTGACCTGCTGATGTGCAGTAAATACATCAGTAATGGGTTGGAGAATGTCTTGCATGCTAGGCACAGGTCACCTCTTAGCAGTCTGTAGGATACCGAGTGTTGTGACAGGGCTTTGAGTCAGTCCATGCAGGACATGTTGTTTAGGCCTTGTATCCTTTTAGTAAGGTATTTCTGTGGGTGTTCCAGTTGTTGCACATGACTGAACAAATACACGCCAAAGGGGGCATTATATTCAATGACTGGCCTAACAAGAGCTAAGTAAAGAGGTACAATGACATCCCTAGATCTAGATACTATCCCTTTGTTTATAAGCTTTGCAATATAGAAGGGCTTTTAATAGATACATGTTGATCAAAAGTTAAGTTCCAAAATTCCAAACAACTAGGTAAACTCTTAGAGGAGTATTGTCAATGTGGTAGTTCCCTGGGGGGGGGGGGTTAAATAACTTCCCAAAAGACACAATACTGCATTTTTTTGGCATTTGCTTTCAGTCCATGAATTGGACACCAATTATCTATTTGAGACAAACCTTCCAGCAGGATGGCTAAGTCATTTTGGGATTCAGTGACTGCTCCAAGCTTACAGTCATCTGCAAACTTACTCAGCCAGAGCTCTTTGGTATTGGCTTTTACTTCAAAAAAGTAAATGCCAAACAGGAGAGGTCTCAGCACAGAACACTGGGGAACTCCACTGATGACTTGTCTCTTTGTGGAGGTAACTTTCACTAATTTGATTATCTGCTTCCTAACTGTGAGCCTATTTTCAATCCACAGGGTGACACAGGAGTTTATTCTGAGTTTATTTAGCTTTCCTTCAATGCCTGAGTAGAGAACTGTGTCAAAATATTTGACCAGGTTGAGTTATGTGATGTGTACATTTGCCTTCATCCATTGCTTTGGTGACATTTTTAAATAAATCAATCAGGGAGAAAGCATGATCTACCTTTGACAAATCTAACCTGAGAATGTTCCTGTGTTTGGAGGTTCCCCATGTCTTGATTAATTCCATGAAAAGTCTTTCCATGGCTATGCATATGAGGCTGGTCAGACTTGCATATCATATAACATATCAAAGTTATCATACAGATAGTACAATTTTACAGAGGTGAAAATACACCCAATCAAAAATGAGAAACAGGATACTTCAATTACCATGTATATCAAAGAAAATGCAATTCAAATACAGAGTAGATGGCACACTGCAATATAACTTACAATATTTACAGGCATTTTGATACACTCATGATGATCTAATTAAAAATGCAAGGAGAGAGGAAAATGTGGATGAAATGATGCAAAGGAGGTGAAGGTTAACTGGAAAGTGATGACATAACTGGAGGAAGTTTGAGCAAGACAGTGTGACAAAGATTTGAGGGGAGAGGATAGAAGGGCAAATTCTGCAAAAGAAAGTAACTGGAAAAATCTAAAAGAGAAGGTAAGGGAGTGATGACACATCATCTTAAAAACTCCTTGGCAACCATCAAGCTTTTGAATTAAAAATTTACATTTTGCTCATCGTCACTAGGTATTTCATGTTCATTCAAGACCTGGGTGTTTGTGGAATGTGTCAGGTAGGTATAATAAAAAGGAAAGATTTAAAGTCACATTATTTATGATAGTTTAGGTTGAAGCTAGTTTGATCCTATTAAATTTAAACAGAGATAAAAGGTTTGATGCTCAGGATGAAGATCAACATAAAAACAATTCTGTGCAAACATTAGAAATGTAACAGGTCTATAATAGGAACATAATAAGGATGATTTACAGGCATACAGCTTAGTGTTGTCACACTATATTTCCAAGAAGATAAAACTGACAGGTTTTAAAAGGCATAATTAAAAGAAGCAAGTCAAGACCATCCAAAAATAGTTAGTAATGAAAATCAAAGGGCAGACTGTCTAATCAAAACTGCAGGAAACGGGAAGTTTGGTTTACAGGATGAGAAGGAATCACCTAAAAAGGTGGCAGGGACTTCCACCACCATCTATACTCCTGTACTCCTGTTGGACTATTATCAGAACTCATTTATCTGAGAAAACTTGATTTCACTAGGGAAGATGAAGGCCCAAACTGAGGGATAGATTTAAAGAATTGCTTGGGCGGGGGGGGGGGGGGGTTGAAGATACAAGTAGTCACTTTTGGAATGTCCTTGGCTCTGGCAGGCTGCCCCTTTCTTCAGTCTTCCTTGTCATTACTTTGCTTATTTGTTTCTTGGCAAAGAGTCCTGAATTGGAAAGAAAGATTTTATTAAACTTGGAAAGGGAGGGCTGAAAGATTTGGGTAACCCCATGAATTCAGCAGCAACAGGACCAAACAAAATATCTTTGTCATGAGAATTTAAATTGTCAGCTTTAACTTCTTCTGATATGTTTTGAAAATGTAACCAAGCAAATCTTCTTAGAACTGAACTAGTAGCAGCTATCCTGAGTATATCACAAACAAAATTGTGTTTGGTTACCTGAATAGTAGACAAAATTAAAGAATTCAATGAATATTTAATCTATGAAGGAGGATGGTTTATAGGTAATTTTCTCATGTTCTCAAATTAAGCCAGTAAATTTTTAATCTGAGCCACAGCTCAAAATTCTGAAAGCTGAAGTAACAGAAGAATAAACCTTCTCCCCCAAATCTATCAAAAACATTCCCATCCTTGTCAAAGGGAATGGAGTTAGCATTCATGATATTTCTAGCAGTACATGCTTTGCTAAGGAAATACTTTGCAGGATTTGATTTGGGATTAGAAGAAAGATAAATTATATGTCTGAAGTACACATTAAACAGGAAAACAACCCCTTAGCAAAACCATTAATGAGAAGTCAGATTCTTAACTTTTTGTTTTCTTTCCCTTGGAGAATCTCAAAAAAAAGACCAACTCATGACAGGTGCACAAGCCTGAGAATCAGACACCTTAGCCTGGCTGTGCAGCAGAGAATCTCCTGCTTTTTCCTTTGAGTTGTTCATTTATGCTCACTAAGGACAACCTAACAACCTTAGAGGACATGTCCTACTCTTGGTCTGTAGTGGCTTCCCAAGCAGCTACACCAGTTTGACCAAGATACAGCTATAAGAGGTCCGAAGAACCAGGCTTAGCCATAGCAAAGTCACCCACTGATGGCTGAGGCAATAAAGGAGCCATCCTAATACCTGAAGACTCCCTAGAAATTTTCTTTTTCTTGCAAACAAGGGAAAGAAGAACCAAGGAGACAGACAACTGCTCCCTGGTTCAGCTAGGAAAAGAGGCTGCAATGCAGGCAGAGAAGCCTGAGTGAGTCAGTAAATCTCCTGACAGAATAATACAACTTTTCAGGTAAAAGTTTTAGTGACAGTTCACAAAGGCAACAAATTCTGTCCCTAAGAAATAAATTCAATATACAAATGTAGAAAATATCACACAAATTAAAGTTATGTACTTACCGTAATATTGGATCCATGTTATCCAATTTCCACATGGTTCAAACATATGGGACTGTTGGATCTGATCTCAGTACTAACTTTGAAGCTTCTTTGGATCCAGAGCTCTGACTCCTTTATTCAATGGACTCCACCTTAGCTGCTCAGATCGAGTATGCCCCACCTCTGTGTCTCATACATGAAGGAGGCTATATAAGGAGCCTCTGCATTAGATCATCTCAATCTGTTGAGCAGTAGAGGGTACAGTCTCGCATGACTGTGCACAAACAGGGAATAAAGGGTCTACACAATCAAGTTGAAGCCACAGGTAGCCAACTGGAAGGGGGGCAGGAGAGAGGGAGTGTGAACCAGACAAAAATCAGGCAACATGGATCTAATGTAATGACAAGTCCAGAGCTTTCATATCCAATGTTGTCTATTTTTATCAATTTCAAATATATTGGACAGAATCTCACACTGTCAATCTAGGCAGCATCAAGGAAGGATATTCCAGAATATGGTGGAGCCAAAGAAGGAACATGACATGGATTGTATAGCCAGCTTAAAGTAAGACACAATGACCAAGACCAAGTGGCAGCAGCACAAATGTCATCAACTGAAAGTCCTCTAATAAAAGTTGTTGAAGCAGAAAATGCCCTTGTTGAATAAGCCTTGTAGGAGTAAATTCTTCTTATAGGTTTATACGTTCATAGGTGTTTACTAGGCTAACAACCACAAGGGCATTTTTAAGCTTAGCCATGCATCCCAAATCTCTGACAAGTTCTGATACCCTTGATAAGTGTAAGCATGTGTCTGGGAGTTGAACAGATAAAGGAGAAACAATATGATAGCAATCTATTAAAAGTAACCTTTGCCACTGCACTCCCTAACTTTAGTCTTGGGAATGAAATGAACAAGTGATCATCTCTTCTAAATTGTTTTATTCTGTGAATGTAGAATCTGAGTTGTCTGTGGACATCTAAGATATCCAACAAGTATTCTCATTTGTTTGAATAAATGGGGGAAAAGCCTGGTATGTTTATGGATGGATTTAGGTTTACTTTGGATGCCACCTGAAGAATAAAGGATGCATTAGTTCTAAGAAAGAGTAGATATGGAATTTTAAAATGAGAGAGCCTGTAACTCCAAGATTCATCTGGCTGATGTCACTGCCACTAAAAAAATGTTTTCCAAGTAAAGAATTTTCGATATGATGTGCTTGCAGGTTCAAAGTGAGACTGAGTCAGAGCCTACAGCATAATGTTGATGTCCCATGGAGGGTCTGGGTCTCTAATGAGAGGTCTTAGTAGGAAGACACCTTTCAATAAAGCTTTGGAGATTTTCATTAAGGATGTTGGAATGTCAACATGAAAATTTGAAATAGCCACCATCTGGCTATTGATGGTGGCAAAGCTGGAACCCACAGATAAGAACTCTAGTATAGATGTAATAGGTGCTGAAAAGGGGTAAAGACCTTTAAGGAGGGCCCAAATAGAAAATCTCTCCCATATGCTCTGGTAAATCATTCTAGTTGATGGCTTCTAAGAAGCAGAAAGAATACTGACTACCACATGGGGAAGCCTGGCATCTTTGGCTATGCTCAAAATTGGAGCAACCATGCAGTTAATTTTCATCAATTTCAAACATATTGGGCAGAATCCCATGCTGTCAATCTTGGTGATATCAAGGAGGGACATTCCAGAGTATGGTAGAGCCAAAGGAGGAACGTGACCTAGATTGTACATCTAGCTTATAGCAAGACACAAATGTGTGTGCCGTAGACCATTCAAAAGAGGCAATCCAGATGGTTGAGTCAGTAGGTTTGGACAGTGAGCCAATATCCAAGGGAATGTACTACTAGAGGCCATGGGTAAGGAACCATGTCTGTTGGGGGAAGTGAGGGTCACCATAGCCTTGCATCATCTTGCTTTCTGTATGAATTTGTTCATTGGAGCAAAGGAGGGAAAGGCATATATGAGATCCTACAGCCATCTGCAGACCACAGGGTCTCTCGGTGTCTGACCCTGTGAAGGGATTACAGGTCCATAGGAGGTTACTATGCTACTGGCCCTAGGGCCTTTATAAGCCTAACTATGTTATCCCCTTGTTCCCTTACTGACCAAGTTGTATGGTCTATATTTGCAGCGCAAGTCTACGATCAGCCCCGACTGCCCTTATTCAAAATAGGTGACACCCCTGGGGTAAATTTATGGTCTTCCATCCAGTTGTCTAAGTTACACTTAAATAAGGTCATTGAGGGGCTCTGTTTTTCATAAATTGGGAGTTTGTCCCAGAGGAGTGACAATCTCTGGAAGACATATCTATCTCTCCAGGATGTCCTGTTAATGTCGCAGACTAAACCAAGAAATGAAAGGAAAATACAACTAATAAATGGATAAATGTACCAGGAGTCCACACCGCTAAATATACAGAATTTATTGACTTTAAGCGCGATATTAACAGTACACTTTTCGTCGGTTCAAATAACCAACTTCTTCAGAAGCTTTCGAAAACGTTACACAATCAAATGAAAAACACAACCTTAAAATACTTCCACATACTAATTTACGAAACCAATTAATTAATTAAGTTGTTCCACCTATTAGTGGTTGATAGTATTGCAACCAAGGTAACACAATTGGTGGTATAAAATAACCCTCTCATGTTGTATTTTTTTTGTTGTTATTCTTTGTTTTCCCTTGGTATCAGCCGCTCCAAATCCAAACTAGATGCAACAATTTAAGTCGGCCCTAAATAAACCCCTATAATTATGGGTTATACATAAATACATGCTTTCATTTTGAAAACCAATTCCTAAACCAGTAAGTCGCAATACAATACGTTATTCTAAGGTCCAAATTAAATGCGAAGATATTTCTTTTTGACCACACCAATACAGTCAATACAGTAAATAAAACACTTGCCACCTATAACGGTGGTAATTTTACAGTCTAGGTTGCCCCTAATATCTGTCACATTACTCAATTTGCATAACCCAATAGTTTTACGCTTGGAGTTTTTTTACCCTTTTAAACTATTTACAAAGTGGGACTTAATCCCTACCTTATTTTCAAATATCTCAAAATCACTTGTTTAACACATCCATAATACTACACAAATTGGTAATGGTTATAAGTTGTAAATTTCAAAAAGGCAACATTGTTAAAAATATGTAGATGTTAATAAAAATTATTAAAAATAGGTGTTGTATGAAAATTGATTTTATTAAAACAAAAAATGTATATGTATGTGTATATGTCATTGAGGGGAGAGTATTTTTAGCAATGATAAAAGTCGAAAGGGTTACCATCAAGGTTATTGGGTGCTACAGTTGAATTGTATGAGCACCTTTGTTTCATATCAGTGATGGTTCCAAAGCCCTTTATTGATGTACAAGTGGATTCACCTCTCTAAGTTCTTTAATTTAAGGATACATGAGATTGATGTCGTTTCATTTATACCTGGTTTCTGGTTGGCATTAGTACGTAATTGCCAGAGGAGTGCTTTTCTTTCTAACTTAAGGGAATCATAACCTCCCCTAATGTCCCTGGTCTGTTGGTCAATAACCCTAAATTTGAACTGGTGGTCACCATTGTCCAATACATGCCTAGCCAGAGCATTAGTTATATTCATAGTCCTAATGCTGTATAAATGTTCATAGATCCTTTCCTTAAGCTTTCTATCAGTTGTCCAGCTTTCTATATCGGGAAAACCGATAGAAAGCTTAAGGAAAGGATCTATGAACATTTATACAGCATTAGGACTATGAATATAACTAATGCTCTGGCTAGGCATGTATTGGACAATGGTGACCACCAGTTCAAATTTAGGGTTATTGACCAACAGACCAGGGACATTAGGGGAGGTTATGATTCCCTTAAGTTAGAAAGAAAAGAACTCCTCTGGCAATTACGTACTAATGCCAACCAGAAACCAGGTATAAATGAAACGACATCAATCTCATGTATCCTTAAATTAAAGAACTTAGAGAGGTGAATCCACTTGTACATCAATAAAGGGCTTTGGAACCATCACTGATATGAAACAAAGGTGCTCATACAATTCAACTGTAGCACCCAATAACCTTGATGGTAACCCTTTCGACTTTTATCATTGCTAAAAATACTCTCCCCTCAATGACATATATACATACATATACATTTTTTGTTTTAATAAAATCAATTTTCGTACAACACCTATTTTTAATAATTTTTATTAACTTCTACATATTTTTAACAATGTTGCCTTTTTGAAATTTACAACTTATAACCATTACCAATTTGTGTAGTATTATGGATGTGTTAAACAAGTGATTTTGAGATATTTGAAAATAAGGTAGGGATTAAGTCCCACTTTGTAAATAGTTTAAAAGGGTAAAAAAAATCCAAGCGTAAAACTATTGGGCTATGCAAATTGAGTAATGTGACTAATATTAGGGGCAACCTAGACTGTAAAATTACCACCGTTATAGGTGGCAAGTGTTTTATTTACTGTATTGACTGTATTGGTGTGGTCAAAAAGAAATATCTTCGCATTTAATTTGGACCTTAGAATAACGTATTGTATTGCGACTTACTGGTTTAGGAATTGGTTTTCAAAATGAAAGCATGTATTTATGTATAACCCATAATTATAGGGGTTTATTTAGGGCCGACTTAAATTGTTGCATCTAGTTTGGATTTGGAGCGGCTGATACCAAGGAAAAACAAAGAATAACAACAAAAAAATACAACATGAGAGGGTTATTTTATACCACCAATTGTGTTACCTTGGTTGCAATACTATCAACCACTAATAGGTGGAACAACTTAATTAATTAATTGGTTTCGTAAATTAGTATGTGGAAGTATTTTAAGGTTGTGTTTTTCATTTGATTGTGTAACGTTTTCGAAAGCTTCTGAAGAAGTTGGTTATTTGAACCGACGAAAAGTGTACTGTTAATATCGCGCTTAAAGTCAATAATGTCGCAGACTAGGTTAAGACACCTAGAGCGAGTGAGTCTTGTCCCATTTGACTTGTGGATGTGCAGCCTAAAATATACATTGTACAGTGACAGGTCCTTCAGTCTGTCCATGTAGGTCATGTGTTGAAGGCCCTAAATTATTTGGTGAGAAACCTCTGAGGTCTCTCCAGCTTCTGCAGGTGTCTGGTGAGGTACATACAGAAAGTAGCATTGTACTATATTAGTGGTTTGATGAGGGATGAGTACAGGGGAGTTATAACATCCTTAGCTCTGGATGTGATACCCTTACTTATGAGATGTGCAACACTGGCAGCCTTCCTTACCACTGTGGACACATGGTGATCGAAGTTAAGCTTGCTATCAATCTGTGTTCCCAAATCTCTCACCACAGGGATTGAGCTAAGGGGGGGTACTGTTAATATTGTAATTTGCAGGGACTTCCTCTTTGCCAAAAGGGATGCTAACACATTTTTTTTTGTGTTTGGCTTTGGCATCAAACATTCATCTGTGTAAGCCCTTTTTGTAGTATGTCAGCATCGTTGGGGGACTCAATGACTGCACCCAGTTTGCAGTCATCGGTAAACTTGGTAAGTCACAGACCATCTATTTTTGCTTGGATTTCTGGAAAATTGATTCAAAACAGTAGGGGGCCAAGCACAGATCCCTGTGGTACACCACTGGTAACTGGTCTGCTGGTACAGGTGGAATCCCTAACTCTGACTGTATGCATTCTGTCAGTGAGCCAGTTGACTACCCATCTAGTGACATATGGGTTAATTCCCAGCTGAGTGAGTTTCTCAATGATGCCTAAGTAAGGGATTGTGTCAAAAGCCTTGGCTAAGTCAAGACAGGCTGTATGTAGTGTTATGTCTTCATTCAGGGCTTTGGTGATATTCTTGAAGAAGTCCACCAGGTTTAATAAGCCTCATCTACCCTTAACTAAGCCAAATTGGGTCGGATCAAGAGTTTGAAAGTCACATATGTCTTTGTTGATAAGGTCCATGATGATTCCCTCCATGGCCTTGCAGATAAGGCTGGTTAGGCTTATGGGCCTATAGTTCCCAGGGTGGGTTGATGGACCTTCCTTTGTGCAAGGGAACTGCTGCTGCTGTTTTCCCCTCTGCCTGGACACAGCCAGTACTAAGACTGTGGTTGAAGACATTGTCAAGTGGTTCCGCTAGGTCCTGTTTTAGACCATTTAGTAGGCAGCCTGGGATGTTATCCAATCCCTCACAGGCTGTGTTTTTGGACATGGAAAGCGCAGTCATGATCTGCTCTTTGGCGGTACTAGGTAGAAGACTGGTGACAGGTATGCTTTGGGGTATGTCTGGTGGGGAGGGGGGGTTGTACCAAATCTGTCTGGTAGCAGGTTGGCAATATCCTCATGGTCAGTATGAGTGGTACTGCCCACCACTAGTTTGGCACAAAGCTGGACCTTCCCTTTTAGACTTCTGATGTAGCTAAAGAATGCCTTGTGATTATCCTTAGCTAGGGATTCTAGTTTAGCTTCGTAATTGGCTTTAGAGAACATCACAAGATATCTAATTTAGGGTGAATGTGTTTCACTCATATAAGACTCCCAATCGATGGAAGGATAGTTGAGATCACCTATGACCTAGGTGACTGGCTGTACAGTGAGTGACTCAAGTAGGTCCAGGTAGGCTGTGTGGTTCTCATGGTTCATGGTGGGGGACCTATAGCTAACAGTGATATGGAAGGGGGTTTTCCTTAAAGTTAGTTGGACTAGGGAGTTGTACTGTTTATCCAGTCTTGAGGTGTATTTGTTTTTAATCAAGATGGATACACCTCTGCCTTTGGCTCTTTAACACTCATTTTGAGGTCTGAACCTGTGGAAGGCATTGTAGCCTTGCATGGCCGGGGTGCTCTCTGTGGCCTTGATCCATGTCTCTGTGACTGCACAGACATCAGTATTTTCCAAGGTAAGGAGTGCTTCCAGTGATTGCAGTTTCTGATTTAGACTCCTAGCATTAAGTAGCATAACCCTGAGTTTGTCTCTAGTGGATTTTTTATGTCAGGAATTTTGTTGTTATGACATTGCCTCAAAAGTCACTACGGGGGAGGTAAGTACCTTTGCCAGCAACCAAAAGCCAAGATGCAATGGGTGAAGACCATCTCTGGCAAACCAGTGGGGTCTGTCAACCATATCTTCCCAGGCTGGCAGACACTGGATCCCCCTGGACTGACACCATAGCTAAGTCAATTGTTTTAGTCATTCACTTTTTTGTTTATATTGAGACATCATCCTGGGTGATGGTAGACTGCTGCTTAGGACTAGGGACATAATCTGAGAGCTCAGTCATGTCTCTCTTCATATAGTCCAGTAAGGTACGTCTCAAGTCATTCACTCTGGTATGGACTACGACAGAGTCATAACGGTACTTATTGTTGAGAAATTTGAATGCATGTATGATCTGATGGATCTGGGCATCTGACAGGCAGCTGATCATGACCTTCTCCTTGTCCAGCCTGGTGGGGGGGCATCTGTGTGTCTCAATATGGAGTTGCTTATGACCAAGACATTTGGTTTTCAGGTTTTTTGCCTTAGGGGCTTATTGGCTCAGACACTGTTGTGTGTATTATTATGCATAGTGGATTCACTTGGGTCTGCTGGGTGTACAGTAGGTTTGTACTTGGGAGGTCTCTGATCTTCAGGTAGGGTTCTAGTGAGTACCTCAGTGTATAAAGCAGCAATTCAGTAGAATACTCCCACAAGAGTGTAGACTACAAGCCTTCATAGTGTGAAATAACTGGTATGGAATCCAAGTGCTTAAACCAGAATAAAGACACTTAGAATAACAGACACAATAAGCATTCATCCAGCAATTCCCAGCTTAGGGGAATCAGGGCACAATACCTGCTGTATCTGTTGTTGAGATAGGATGAAAAAAGGTTGTAGGAAGGTTGGGCCAGCGACTGAAGATCAAGCATGTCACTTTAGGATTGAGGGACCACTCATGAGGCATCAGGACAGTTTTGCTCAATTTATCTACTAATACATAGGACAACTCCAGAATGTGTGTTGCTATTAGAAAGCAATGTGAAGACATCACCCAATGGAGATGGCCTCTTGACATAGAAGATAAGAATTTGTTTTCCCCTGCTTATTGATGTAGCATACCACTGCCATGTTGTCTGTCTGTATGTAAATCACTCCCTTGGGGAGAAGGTCCTGGAATGCCTCCAGTGCTAGGAGGACTGCTCTCACCTCTAAGACACTGATGTGATGATTTACATCTAGTGATGACCATGTACCTAGGATCAATCTGCCTTGGAAGTGTCTTCCCCCAAAAGGGCCAGCATCCATGGTTACTATTGCTATCTGTGAGTTTGACTGCGAAGGGTGACTCTCAATTACAGTTGGGGATGTTACCCATTAAGCAGTGTGTTGTCTACAGACCTGAATATTCTGAATCTTTGTATGCAAAGGATGAATGGACTGAGACCACTGTATTGCTAAAGTCCATTGTAGCACTCTTGTGTAGTATCTGGCAGGAGTTACCATTACAATTGAGGATGCCATGAGACCTAAAAAATGCAGAACTAACCTAACTGGTGGTGATGGATGATGTAGTACTTGAATGGCTGTGAGGTGAAATGACAGGACTGTGGACTGGGGAAGACTGACTATCTGCAAGCTGGTATCTAGGTGGCATCCTATAAACTCCATACTTTGGGTTGGAGTCAGGTGACAGTTTGGTAGATTCAGAGTAATAACTGGAGCACCTGCTCCAGGGGATGCAGCAGTAGATAATCTGAGGTAGCATTTAGGAGCCAGTTGTTGAGGTACAAGAAGACTTGGATCCCCAGCAGATGCAGGTGCGCTGCTACCATTGACTTGATCTTGTTGAACACCCTGGGGACTGTGGTGAGACCAGAAGCAAAGAAACTTCCTGGACTGCTTTGCTACCTTCATATGATAGTAGGTGTCCTGGATAATAACGGACCACGTTCAATTGTTCTTCCTCAGCAAAGGTAAAATGGACTAAATTGTGCCATCTGGAATTTTGTCTGTTCCACAAATTGGTTTAGGTGACAGAGATCCAAAACAGGTCTCAGGCCCCCTGTTTTCTTTAGTACTAAAAAGAAAGTACAGTTGTGTACACTTACCATAAATGTAGATGTTCGAGTGTATTCACTGTTGCAGTCATTACATTTGGGTTATCTGCTTGCAGTAGCCCTCAGTCAGCCTGATTAACAAAGTCTTGGGTCCTACATCAGTTGCTGTCTCTTCTTCCATGACGTCAGGTCATCAGCGGTATAAAACATGCAGCCGACATCATTACATCAGTTTTTCTTGGCCTAGATGTCAGGTGCACCCCCTAATGGGAAGCAATTAAATCTATAAATATACAAGGTTATATCTCCAACAAAAAAGCAAATACACCAAAAAGCTTTTAAGCATTGAGAAGGAGAGAAGAGGTATAGCCAAAAGAAGTCAGGGGTCTGGAGGGAGGGTAACCAGGACTGCAACAGTGAGTACACTCGAACATTTACATTTATGGTAAGTGTACACAACTGTACTATGTTCTTTGTGTTTCACTGTTGCAGTCATTACATTTGGGCAGATTCCCAAAGCTAAGAATGGGCGGAGGAATTTAGATAGCATTAGGACCAGCTATAAGGCCCTGCAAAACTGCAGTGGCAAAGCCAGCTCTGGATTTAGAGAAAATTGGCAAATGGTAATGCTTGTTAAAAGTATGTATAGAATTCCAGGTAGCAGATTCTACGATGTCCCTGGTAGGTACGCCTCTGAGAAAGGCTGTAGAGGTAGATGCAACCCTGGTTGAGTGGGGTCTGATCCTCTGTGGGATAGGGTTTCCATGGTGCTTATAGCAGAAATGAATGCAATGGCCTATCCATTTGGAGATGGTTTGCTTTGAAGTAGCCTTCCCCTCTGTTCCTGCAGCAAATGCCACCAGCAGTTGTTCAGATTTCCTTTGAGGTTTAGTCCTGTCCAAGTAGAATCTAAGTTGTCTGTGCACATCTAAGGAGTGCAGTATCCATTCCCCTTTGTTATGTGACTTAGGAAAGAAGGTTGGCAAATGAATGGACTGATTAAAGGCCACACTGGATACCATCTTTGGCATGAAAAAGGGATTGGTCCTGAGGGACACCCTATCTGCATGAAACATGATGAAAGGTTCCACTGCCATAAGGGCCTGTAATTCAGATACCCTTCTTGCTGAAATGATGGTTAAAAGGAAAGCTGTTTTCCAAGAAAGGAATTTAAAATCTGCAGTAGCAGCTGGCTTGAAAGGAGGAAGGGTGAGTTTCTTCCAATACAAAGTTAAGGTCCCAGGCTGTGGTTGGAACTCTCCTGGGTGGTCTTAAATTTTTGGCCCCTCTGAGGAACTGCTTGAGCAGTGGCTGAGAGAAGAAGGGAGGTTCTGTGTTATAATGAGCTAAAATGGCTGAGGCATGAATTATTATTGAGGAAAAAGACAGGCCGTTGTGAAGCATCCCAGTTAAGTATAGTAAAATCTTTGGTAAATTGGGCACTGCTGTCCTCATCCCTTGAGATTGGTTCCAGGCACAGAATCTTTCCCATTTTTCAGCATAAGATTTTCTCGTACTAGGCCTCCTTGCCTCTAAAATGACATCCATCACTGGTTTATTGAGGGATGGTAAAGGAGTGCTTAGGTAATTAGCCAGGCTGCTAGGTTCAGTGTTTGAAGCTGAGGGTGCAGAATCTGGCTCTCCTGCTGAGACAGTAGGGTATGAGTCTAAGGCAGGTGCCATGGGGCCAACAGTGACACACTGAGCAGGAGGGGGTACCAGTGTTGGTGTGGTCAGTCTGGTGCAATCAAAATCATCCTTGGTTTGTCTTGTTTGATCTTTAGTAGTACTTTGGAGAGCAGAGGCAGAAGAGGAAAGGCATAAACGGATAGTTTTTTTCCAGCTGAAGGACAGAGCATCCACTTTCCAAGCTTTTCTGTAGGGAGTCCTTGTGCAAAATTTTTCCAATTGATAGTTCTGGGGGGAGGCAAATAGGTCTATATCTGGGCTCCCCCATTGGCTTGTCAACATGTTAAAAATCCTTGGTTCCAGTTTCCACTCATGTGGGTTCATAAGGTTTCTGCTTAGCCCGTCTGCCACTGTATTTAGTTTTCCTGGCAGGAATTAAGCTTGTAGATGCACTTTGTAGCTCAAGGTTGTGTTCCACAATGCCATGGCTGGTCTGCAGAGGGGGTAAGAATGTGTACCCCCCCCCCTGCTTGTTTATGTACCACATAACAGTAGTGTTGTCCGTCTTTACCATTAATTGTCCTGGAAGAATGTGGTCCTTGAAGGCTGTCCGAGCATTCTGTACAGCTAACATTTCTTTATGATTGATGTGAAGGTGTATTTGAATTGGGTTCCATTTGCCCTGAATGCACTTCCTACTAGGTGTGCCCCCCCCCCATGCATAGTCTGATGCATCTGTTGTTAGGGTTTGGGGGGGCAGTGGGTAGTGTGAATGGTAGTCCCTTGTTCCGGTGGAAGGCCTCTGCCCACCAGAGGAACTCTAGGCATAGGCAAGGAATGATAGGAATCATTGCTTCTAGATCCTGAGAATGTTGACACCATAGGCTTTTTAGATACCATTGTAGTTTCCTCATATGCAGTCTTGCATACAGAATTAGAAGAATGCAGGAGGCCATGAACCCCAAGGCTTGTAGTATTTGTCTTGCAGATAGCAGGGTTTTTTTGGTCACTTGTTTGAAGTAGGTTGTCAAGTGAATTTGTTTCTCTGGCGTGAGGCAAGCCATCTGGGAAGTTGTATTCAAGCTTGCTCTGAGGAATTTAATTTGTTGACAGCGTACCAGGTGTGATTTATTTTCATTTGTGGTGTACCCCAGACAAGTTAGCACCCTTTTTAGAAAAGCCAGATGATTCAAAAGTACGTCCTGGGTTTCTGCCTGAATTAGACAATCGTCCAAGTATGGGTATATCTGAATATTTCTTTGCCTGCAGAATGCAATGACTGGAGCTAGGCACTTTGTGAATACCCTGGGCACAGTAGATAAGCCAAAGGGCAGTGCAGGGAACTGATAGTGCATGTAGCCTGCTTTAAAGTGTAGGTATCTTCTGCAAGATTCCCTGACTAGGGTATGTAGGTATGCTTCCTTTAAATCTAATGTTGCCAACCAGGCATCTTTGCTTAGCATAGGAAGCAACTGGTGAAGAGTCAGCATCTTGATTTTTGGAATCACCAAAAGGTGTTTAGAGTAGACAGGTCCAGGATAGGATGCCATGAATTGCCCTTTCTGGGTACCAGGAAAAATCTCGAGTAGAAACCTTGTCCCTTTTCCTCTTCTGGTACCAATTGAATAGCCCCTATGCTTAAGAGAGAGTACTTGCTTTTGGGCCTCTGCCCACTGATTTGGAGGTAGATGTGGCCAACCACTTGGAGTTGGTAACATGTGGAAGTGAAATCTGTATCCTTGGGACACCATATTTAAAAGCCATTCATCCTGGGTAATGAGTCCCCAAGTTCTTTGCATAAAGTGCAATCTTTCCCCCCAAAGGGGCAGTCGGTTGAGAAGTGCGTGGAAGTTTTAAAAGAAGTCATTGAGACAGTTTACCATAGGGGGAGTTTTATTACTCCAAGATTTGGAAGTGAAGGCCCTCCACTGCTTAGTCCTGTGCGTCCCCTGGGACTGAAGCCTGGGTGCTCTGCTGGATCTGGGTTTGGACTGAGAAGGTCAGGAAGAGGCAGGAAAGGACAAATTCTTAGAAGGCCAATGCCTACTAAATCTTGGAGGTTGTACTTGTAAAAAAACTTTTAGCAGTTTGGATAGATTTCGCTCTTTCCTCCATCTTTTTAAGAACTTCTGCTTTGTTGCCAAACAGGTGGTCCTGATTTAAGGGAGCATCCAGTAATTTTGCTTTAACATGATCTGGCAAGGATTTCTCCTTCAGCCAAGTATGCCTTCTAAATATAGACCCAGTTACTGCAGCCCTGCAAGATGTCTCTAGTGAATCAAAACCACATTGCAATGTATGTTTACCAACTTGTTCAGCAGAATGCATTAAATCCTGTAAATCCTTATTTTCAGCACAATTAGGAATCAACATCATTTTCTGTTTAAGCAATCCAATAATATGTGCTGATACTTT
This sequence comes from Protopterus annectens, assembly GCF_019279795.1. Classification (NCBI taxonomy): domain Eukaryota; kingdom Metazoa; phylum Chordata; order Ceratodontiformes; family Protopteridae; genus Protopterus; species Protopterus annectens. Next base: position 1,632,591,482 of record NC_056741.1, on the reverse strand, counting down.
AACATATGAAACTGGTAATTCAAGGCCCTGATGGCCAAAGTTCTTACCCCATCTATCCAGTGCCCTGGAGTCTCTATCAAAGGGGGTAGGATTTTTGGCAGCAGTAGCTTTAGTGCCCTTGGGTCCCTGTGAAACGGTTTCAGAATCTGCAGTAGGATTTTTGAAAAGGAGCTTGTGAGAGTCAGTAACCCTGTAATAATTATCAGGTTTTATGGAAGCCGGAGGTAAAGAGTTAAGGGCCATGCCAGATTCTGAAAAGGCATCATCAACAATGTCCAGTACAGGAGGTATAGCTAAAAGCCTGTGCTGGGGCAGGAGTAAGAAATCCCTAAGCCTCTTTTTAGAATCAGAGAAATCCTGACTTTCCCAATGAAAATGCTCCCTGAGAGTATGCAAAGTTTCACCAAAAGAGAGATCCTCTGAGGGGGAAGCAGAGGGAATAGAGTCCTCAGCATCAGAATCTTCATAGGTAGATAAGGGTAAATCCCGGTCATCAGAGGAAGCAGAAATTTCAGAATCCTGATCAGAAGTATCATAAGCAAACTCCGTCCTAAGTCTCTTAGAGGGGGAAGGTTGGCTTCCCCTGATTAAAGTAATAAGGTCTTCAGCCATTCTTATCATTTGTTTTTTAGGCATAGAGGCCTGACCATGCGGTCTGGGAATCAGTTTTCTAGGCATGGTTTGAGTTTTAGGCCTTGAAGAAGAAGATGACACCGGTTTAATATGCAAGTCAGTAGGCCTGAATACACCCTCAGAAGCCAGTGCCTGCACAGTGGCTCCAGACCCATCCAAGGTAGAGACATCCGCAGGTTCCACAGTTGAAGCATCTCGAGGCATACTCTGAATGGGTCTCAGTAGAGGGCTGCGAATCTGAAGTAGCAGGTATCAGGGGCTGCGAAAGAGCCTCACTGAGTATCTCTGTCTTTATCTTTGCATTTTTTCGGAATGTCGGTAGTCAGATGGCTTATTCATAATTGAACCAAGCACCAAAATATTTAGAAGCGCAAATATACCAATGACGGATAGTTTGTGGTTTAAATAAGGCACAAAACCACCAGCGAGGTACGTCGTGGTCAGGGCCTAGGCAAGGAATACAGTATGAATGAAAATCTTTATGAGGTATTTGCTTTCCACAAGAAATGCAATTATTAACTTTTACTGACATCGGATTAGAGCAAGAAAAAGTTTCCCCAACGGGGTACTTAGTCTACGTTGTGTGTAAGAATGCTTATTTTCATTCATTGTTAAACAATTGATTTAATTGATTAATTGTTATCAAGGGCGGGTTTTTAGATTGTTTGCTATATATAAGTCTAAGAATTTTATTGTATGTTGTTCTGATGAAGACAGTCTAAGTACTGTAGAAAGCGCTTAACCATTTTATTTAAAATAAACTTAGTGTTTCCAGCATAGTATCCTGATTCCTGGTGCCTTTTGCCACTTGTTGGTGATTTGTTCATTTGTTGTCCGCTGGGATTCTTTTGTTTTATTTTGTACTTAGCTTTTAGTTAAAGACTTTGGTTCTGAAACTAGAAAACGAAAATTTCAGGAGTTGGCCGACCGGCACTTGTGAACTGCTTCTGCTTCGGGCACCGCACAGCAAGAAAGACTGATGTAATGATGTCGACTGCATGTTTTATACCCCTGACGACCTGACGTCATGGAAGAAGAGACCGCAACCGACGTAGGACACAAGACTTTGTTAATCAGGCCGACTGAGGGCTACTGCAAGCAGATAACCCAAATGTAATGACTGCAACAGTGAAACACGAAGAACATCCTAGAATAGACTCTAGATTCTAACTGGTCATGGGGGATCGGTTGGATGACTCTTTTTTTTCTAGAAGCTTTGAATATAGCTGCTAAGTTCTTCTCACTGGGTGGAACATCAGGGACTTTCTTTTTTTTCTTAGGTTGAAGGGAAAAGGGAACTGAATAGCCTCTGGAAATTATCTTTAGCACCCAATAATCTGAAGTTACTCTGTGCCAGGCTTTAGGATGCAAAGATAGGCACTCCCCCCAACTGCTTCAAGACTTCAGCAGTTGGGCAACCGTTCAGGAATGCTGATAGGCTTTCTCAATAAAAGAATCACAAAAGCCCTGGTTATGCAGAGCACCTCTGTCTCTAGGTTGTCATCTATTACAGTTACCTCCTCCCCTGCTACAGGGAGGCCTATCACCTTGGGAGTCGTGGTAAGCACTCTGTGACTTATGGAACCACATCTTCTTCCCTGATCTCTGATTTCTACAGAAAGATCTTTGCAAGGTAAAGAAACAGGCTCCCACTGCCGAGAGTCTTACCATCCTGACGACTCATAGTGAGTGTGTTTTTTTAGCCTTAGGTCCATCTAACGTTGAGCCACCATAGGAGGCATTCACAAAGGATGACTTAAAGCCTTCAGCAAAGTCATAAATATGCATGCAGGCATGAAGATGCATGGTAATGCCTGTGCCTACTGCTCTGGCCATGCCATCAGCTGCATTGGAGAGCAATAACATGGCCAAATTTGAGGTGGCTTGTAGAGTAGAAAGCTGGGGAGCCCACTGTTTTCTGAATATCCGCAGGTAATACCCTTGAGAGGGACTTGGTGATCTCTTTGATCAAGTCTCTCTGTAATCTGATTAGGAGAGACAAATAATTAAGGGCAAAAGTCACAGATGTGTAGGCCTGCTTCCCAAATCTGTCCATTGCCCTAAACTCTCTGTTAGGAGGGGGAACAGATGTACTCTTAAGATAGGTCTTTCCTAGTGGCAGCTGCTTCCACCATAGCATCTACTGGTGGACCTTTGCTCCAGTGTTTCCTGTTCTTAAGCACAGCTAAGATGTGACTTGCTTTTTGTGGGAATGGTTTCACCATGTCAAGATACTTTCATGCCCGCTAAGCCATAAGATCGATAAAGGAAATTAACAGGTGGTACCACTCAGGACAATGTTGATCCAGAGCCAAAGGCTTCCATGAACACTGACTCATCAAGCAAAGGGTTTTGGGATAACCAACCTCCTCTCTGCTTTATAAATTTGAGTACATTTCTGAAACTGAAGTCTTCATAGAAGAGAACCCTCTCCTTGCTCTAAGTCAATGTCTTGGGGGAATGACTCTGGAGAAGAGTCTGTGTTTCTGTCAGCATATGTCCTTTCTGTTAACACCTTCTGGGGCAGCAACAGAAGGTTCTGAATTGGAAGGGGAACTGACAAAGCAGATCTTCTTAGAAACCCACTGACTAGCTGCCCCTGTCCAACAAGATAATGAAGAGAGGAAGCAGCCCTTGCTGGGGCTTGGATGGAGGCATCTTCTCTTTGGAGCTTGCCAAAACCCTTTCATAAGCCTTGAAGGCTGACACCACCAGCAGCACTGAGGATACCCTCCAGTCTGAGGAAGGAAATGAAACTTCGGCACCGTCTTGCCCAGAAGCTGATCTCAGATGCAAACTATCTAGGGCCAAAGCTGATCTCAGAGCCGATCTATCTAGGGGGAATCCCTGAAAGGGAGGGATGGCTCTGAGAATCTTGGTGTTGCTCCCCCCAGAACTCGGCTCCAAAACTTTGGCTCCAAGGCTCCTCTTGGTTTGGTGGCATCAGTGTCGAAAGAGTTAGGGAAGCAACTCCGGTGCTGACAAAGGTGCTCCGGTTCCAGTCATATCCAATAACACTGGACCCTAAGGACAGATCGGTACAGATTCAGGAAGTGGAAGGGTACGATTGTTGGTGCTTGGTACCTTCCCAGTGGATTGTATCAGGATGAACCCAAGCTGGATTTGCATCTTCAAAAACTTCATCATCCTGTCAACATCTAGCTCAGTAAGACTTTGGAATGAAAGAGTAAATGATTCCACCAATGGTGGTCTGGAGTATCTCCTTTCCTGAAGAACAGGGGAGTGCAATTTGGGACTCATCAGTCTCGGGGAGTATCTAACTCTTAGAGAAGGAGATCGGAACCAAGGAGTCGTTGGATCCGAACTTCAAGCACTTTTTGCATTGGGCCTGAGCAAGATGTCAGCTCCAGAGAGCACTTTTTTCAGTCTTGTCTGGAGATTTACATTTTTCTTTCTCCCTTTTATCCTTATCGGCCAACTCCTCTTTCTCTTTCTCCTTATTCTTAGATTTAGGCTGGTCTTTTTTCATGGAAAGGGCCACAGAAGAGGTTGAAGGAGGACCCTCTGATTGTGCTGGAAGGTGTCCCTTAAGAAATAACTTGCTCCTTGTCATCTGAAAGGCCCTGGAGCTAAAGGTGGTGCAGGACTGGCAGTCAACATCCAAATGTGCAGAACCCAAGCAATACACACACTTGGAGTGTGGACCCTGGGGTGGGAGTTTATGCTCACACTCTGAACACTTTTTGAATCTGGAGGATTCAGACATGGAACAGTAGAAAATGTCTAGAGGAAAACAACAAAGACTATCTAGAATACACAGTCTTACTCAATAAACTAATATCAATACGGATACTAATTATTATTATTATTATTATTAATATTATTAAGACTAAGAAAGAATCATTGCCAAAAGGCCAAAAAATGCAGAAGAAGGAGAAAAAGAAGAGGACAGAAAAGCAGTTGCTAACAGCAACTGCATAAACAAACTAATGATAAATCTACATGCAACACTATCTAGCAACAAGAAAGTGAGAGGAAACTCTTTCAGGAAGAGGAGGAGATGACAGCCTTGATCCAAAAAGGATATAGCACACTGCAGAAGAGCTCTTTCGCATGCCGGATGACTTCATGAGGGAAACGAGATTCAGGCAGCTAAAGAGGAGTCCAGGGAATTATGGATGGGGAGGAATCACATCTCTGGATCCAAAGAAGCTTCACGGTCAGTGTCGAGGTCAGATCCGACAGCCCATATGTTTGAAACAGTAGAAAACGGGCAAATTGGATAAAGACTTTTTTACACAGTTTTCCACACAAGCATTACACAGGTAAAAGCCCCTTTACATGAGAAGACAGGCCATTGAAATAACACTGCTGAGCCTACAATAATTATACTTTAAGGAAAAAAAAAAATTGTCTTCAGAAAACTGGCATGTGAAGGTTTTTCCCAAAGGGGACTTATCTGCCCACCTTTGAAAGATTGCTAGCCAACTATCAGTTCGATGAAGCAAGAGCACACTTCAAAAAATTTGGTGCTCTCTTCCTTTCATGTACCAAAACAGTTAGAGCATGAGGCAGGTATTCTGAAGCTTTGAAAGCTGGCCTGTGGTCTTATCATCGGCAGGATATAACTCATACAGCTTAGGCTACTGCAACAGTTATCTCATGCTGTATGTCACTATACACGTAACTGATGACAGATTACAAACAAAAAAAATAATCATATCAATCTGGTGCTAAAACAAATACAAGTATTTGCATTATCTAAAAGTTATTACTAGTGGAGAGAAGGCGAAAAATGAAGGCAAATGTTTACCACTGATTTATACAAAGAAAAGAGAAGTATAATAATACCATATGTTAGGTTTATAAGTGTTCAGATTTTATTATTAAACAAGAATTCAAACTTTTATGGCAACCTTTGTAACAGTTTAGAAATTTTGAGTGCTCAAAAATTGAACTGTAATAGTTTAGATAGAATAAGCTTGTCTTAGGAAGATATTACACATTTACAGTCTGACATAAGTCCAACATAAGTTAAAATGGCAAGATAAAAAAATAGTAATAAGAAAATGGGGGTCCAAATAAATTCTATAGCTTGGGATACAAATTATATGACTTATTAGTTAAACTCTTTAATGTGAACAGAAACAAAAATCACTTGTAAATTCAGTGAAAACAGAAATTACAACTCATAAAAGATGGGGAAAAATGAAGATCGAACAAACTACAGGCTGATTTCATTATTTAATACAGATTTCATAGTCTTGCAAAGGTAATTGCTAGCATTAGATCAAAAAGGACAATATGGATTTGTATATAGCAGGCAAAGGCTGCGAATCAGAAATCTTAATCAGACTGCAGTCAGCAAATTTGCGTGATGGGTGGCCATATTAAGGGCATGTGATGGACCAGTGTTACTGGTTGTGTTTGTCACTGGGTGCTGTAGTACTGTGTGTGAGTGCCGGGACACACCCTCATAGCTGTTGCACCCCTGGAGTCTGGACAGATCCAGAGCATGCATGGTACACAGTAAGGAATCCTATGCTCATCTATGCCCAGAAGAGCTTCCTCTACCATGAGTTGAAGGGGTAAGTACCATGCCTGTGGATGGATTGTGGTTTGCTATATGACTGGGAATGTCATTTGTTACCAGATGTGCCACTGCCACAAGTACCACGACCATGGGAATGCCTTGTCCTGGCTATATGCACCTGCAGAACCAATGCTAGCATTGTGTGTCTAAAACCTTGGCAGTCCACAACCATAGCAGGCAACATCTGTGGAGGCAGAGGTGGTTCGGTTTGGCTGTGGGGAGGGTACCCGCTCCATTGCATATCAGCATGAGAAAATAATTTAAATGTCAATATATGACAGAGAAAAAGATTTTTTTTTCTTTTTTTAACTATTTTCTTTAGGGGGGATTGGAGGTTGATATAATAATTAAGGTATTTACCTCACAGTCAGGGGTTTCAGTCTCACCTCGGAAAGGGAAATTGGCTAGGGTTAAAATGTTTCATAAGGGCAGCTTGCCTAGTAACTGACTATGAACTTATGAAAATGTGAAGAGGGAGAGTCGAGGGCATAACACAGAAATGGGACCTGAATAGCTGGGGCAGGAGGGAGGGGTGTGTTGTGCATCACACTGGATACCTGTGTCAGATAGGATACTGTCTGCAGGAAGCACGGAAGCATCCTGCAAGTTTTGAAGATGTCCTTTTTTTGCTCTTCACTTGAATAGCTGAGGGGGTGTGTCTCTAGTTTGTGGGACTGCCACAGGGTGCTGGTTGAGCCAGATATGCTTCTGCTCATACCTACGTGATCCATATTAACTCAGTAATGGCTGTGATGTCACTTGCTTGTGCCTCCAATGTGGTCCTGCATAAACACTGGGTCACACTCCTTGACACACCTAGTTCAGTAACATGCACCCCCATGTCTTTAGTCCTTACCTGTTACAATTGTGGCAGTCACTGATGAGTGGCCTATAGGGGGAATCACACTGCCCTAACTATCAGTATCCACAATACCCTATCAACTATGTGTGGTGCGTATCTCTTGGGTGTCCATAGGCACAGATTTTGTGACCATGGTCTGTATAAGAGATCCATTTGGCATGTACCTTGTATTCAAAACACACACATACTGTACTCCCTGTCTATGCCGGCTGATCATCTCCATCATCAAAGGTAAACGATCCTCTGATATCAGGAGTTGAAAGCTCCATGGTTGTCATGGTAATCGATACAAATTCATCTGTGATTACAGTCAAGCACCACTAACATACTCCCACTGAACATTACATACACCAGTACCTAGTAACAGTGCAGGAAAATTACTTACCTCATCCAGGTGCCCTGGGTGATTGCACTTAAGGTGTTTCTACACTACATAAAAAGAAGTTATGTACTCACCATAATGTTCCATCTGTATTGTCGATTTTTCATCTCTCCTCACATATGGGTCCAGATCCAATCCATCAGACCCGAGTCGGCCGTTACTAAGCTCGTGACAACCAAAAAGTTCTTGGAAATCTCACCTTACCCACAATGCATCTCTCCCAGTTACCTCAGCTCTTGTTTGCTAGGATTATCCCCAGAAAGAAAGGTAAGAACATTTATATATGTAAATTGTAAGGAGACCACTTCTGGAGTACTGGAGAGAATAAAGGTGGCATAAATTATGCTTCCCATCCAACCAGAAAAACAAAGGTAGGGGGCTTAGAGGGAGGGAACGTGAGGAGAGATGAAAAATAGACAATACAGATGGAACGTTATAGTGAGTACATAACTTCTTTATCTGATACTGTCAAATGTTAATCTCATCTTCACATATGGGACCAAGTCCCCAGCTACGTTTACCATGGGCAGATTCATGGGAGGATGTTTCTCAGAACCATTGAACCAAAGGAGGCTGTTCCCCTGGAGACCAAATCAAACTTATAATGAGTTATAAAGGTATGATGATTAGCTCCTGTGGCCGCTGCACAAATCTCATCCATGAAGGCATTAGAAGCACTGACCTCATCTCCAGGATGTTTATGTGCCAATTGGCCTCGTTGGCAGACCAGGTGCCTTGGACTGTGTTCCCCAGATAATGCCCCACCCCACCCATCTGGGAAACATCTGTGGTCACCGTGGCTGAATTAATTCACCATGAAAGGGTTCTTTTGCATGTGTCTGGTATGAAAATTTGATAAGACATTGGTTGCTGGATAACTGACCATTGGGCAGCTAGACGCCATTGAAGTATTCGTATGTGAAATCTGGCCAACGGAACTAAAACTAATACTGCAGCCATTAATCATAAAGCATATAAAACATGACAGGCAGCTACCTTCTTGTTCCGGAGAAATCTCTGTGTTTGGCATCTGAACACTCTGGAGGGTGGAAGTTTCACAATCATCTGAATTGAATCTACCAGTGCTCCAATGAACTCCAGTGTTAGAAAAGGGTGCAGGTGCAATTTTTGGTAATTTATTGTCATACCTAGTTCTGTACAGATTTGAAGAACAGAGTCTCTTGCACGGATAAGTAGATGCCTGGTTGGAGCGGATATGAGCCAGTCATCTAAATAAGGAAACACCCGGAATACTGGTCATCTTAGATGAGCTGCAACCACTGCCATGCAGATGGTGAACATTCTGGAGGTGGTAGTGAGACCAAAGGCAGCACTCTGAACTGATATTGACCGGCTCCCAGCTAGAAGCGTAAGTGCCTTCTGGATCATCTGTTCATTTTTATATGGTACTACACATCCTGAAGGTCTATGGAGCACATCCAATAGTTCTTTTCCAGGAAAGGAAATATGGACTGAACTGTGACCATTTGGAACTTATGGCATCGAACTGACTTGTTTAATCTGCTGAGATCCAGAATTGGTCTCCAGTCCCCTGTTTTCTTTGGAACTAAAAAGAACCTTGAGTAATTTCTGAATCCTCTCTGGTCTTGGGGACCTCTTGGATTACTCTTTTTCCAGCAGCAGCAGAAGTGGGCAGAGGACACTGATTGAACTGATTTTGAATGACTGCTTGACCCTTTGATTGGGTGAACATCTGTGATTTTTTTGTTGGGGTGTTTGGTGCACCTATGTGTCGGCGGTTATTTTTTGCTAGGCTTTCCAGTGCAGGGATAGTCGACCCCTGACTGCCTCCAGAGATGGGCAACCGGGCTACCTTTCAGGAGCGCAGGAAGGGTTTCCCCAAGAAAGATTCTCGGGACCATTGATTCTGGGGGCCTCCTCTGCCACAAGGGTGGCATCTTCCATTATTATTACCCTCTCTGCCTTTGGGGGAAAACTTTCTATGTGTGTCCTGGTAAGACCCTTGAGATTTCTTTAACCACATTTTACTCCCACCTCTCTGACCCTTAGGGTAAGGTCTCCGAGGGGTAGAAAAACATATGCCCATGGCAGAAAGGGTCTTACCTTCTTTTTCACACCTGGATAATGTATTCTTGACCTTGGAACCAAAAAAGGATGTGCAATCAAAAGGAGCACTGACAAGTAAAGACTTAAATGGCTCCACAGAATCACACAGGTGCATCCAGGCATGCTTCCTCATAGATATGCCAGAAACTTTGCTTGTTCCTTTGGCTGCATGAGCAATGAACCTCATGGAAGAGTTAGCTACAGAGTGTATGGTCACTAACTGCGAAGCCATCATTTCTCATGCTCCCCTCAACTACTTCTCCTTCAAGGGTATCTGATAGTCCCTTGATCAGATCCCTTTCCAACCTGATGAAATGGGAGAGGCAGTTCATTGATCATAAGGCAAAAGTCACTGAAGAAAAGACTCTCTTCCAGCATCTATCCATCATCCTGAAATCCTTATTAGGAGGATGAATAGTGGAACTTTCCTCTGATAGTTCCTTTTTGGTCACCGCTGCCATGACCATGGCATCTAATGCAACCCCTTTCATCCAAAATGTCTCGTCAGCTGGAGCAGTAATAATTTTGTTTGGTCTCCAGGGAATAGATTTGATGGAATCTGGACTCTCCCACTCCCACCAAGAGATCAATCCTATGAGCTTATCGATGAGTGGATTGACCCAGGAGGTAGATGGTCAGGAACCAAAGGCCACCAGGTACACCGATTCCTCAGCTGAAGTATTACTGGACTGTCAGCCACCTCTCTGTTTTAAAATCTCTAGGATTTCCCCAAAGGAAACATTGGCTTCCTCTTTCAAGGCCTCTCAGAGGGACCTCCATATTGGGATTCTCTGGGGAGGTATCAGAAGAGGCAGGGGTACCCTGACAGGTATCCTTTCAACTAAGCTCCCGTTGTCCCTGTGGAACCTCCTGGTCAGAAGAAGTGGGCAGAGGACACTGACTGAATTGAGGATACCAGGAGGCAGATGACTTTCTAGATGTGGCAGCAGCTATATCCCTCTCCAGAGATGGAAAAGCTGACCACTCCTGAGTAGAGAGGGACTCTGGCTCTGACAAGTCATGCCTGCAGGAAGGGGTCATCTCCAGCCCAGAAGACAGCTTGCCTGGGGTAGAAGCCGGAGCCAAGCTTACCTGTGCAGAAGCCCAGAGGCACATCAACTGCTGTGAAGGTCTCAGAGTTGAGATCACTCGTGGTCTGTGTGGTTTGCTATAGCTCTGGGAGCTTTCTGGCTGCAAAAAGAACAAAGAGCTCCAAGCAAAGGTCTAGTACTGATCCGAGGAAAAAGACATCTTCGGATCTGAGCTGAAAGACACCGGGCTTATTGGATCTGATCTCTCTGAAGCTTGCCCTGAACTTGGAGGAGGAGTTAGAGCGGGAGTGGATGGCTTGGCAAGACCTTGGATCATATGGGTCAAAACCGAGGGGGACATAGTAATGCCCTGTGCCCACAAGATCTTCTGTACCATTCGTTCCACATCTTCTTCTGTAATGCTCCTGGTTGAACAGGAAGAGGAAGGTGACGAAGATGTAGGCCTGCTCAAAAAGGGGGACTCTATCCCCAATGGCACAGGGTCTATAGTCAGATAGTACCGAGTCCTTGGAAGAGTTATAATCAGTTTAAAGGGACTGGTAGTCAGATCCAATGTCAACAGATCCGATCTATAGTTACCCGACAGACAGAGAGCCGAAGAAGCCGGCTCTAATAGAGAGATGCTCGGTGCTGAAGGTTCCAACCGAGCCACTGATTCAGCAGATTTAGGAGGTTTGGAAGTCGTAGATCTCAGCTCTGAAGGATCTGTAGGAGCAGAGGAAGGCCTCTTTTTTCCTCTCTCTCACCACTTTTGGAAGTAAAAGAAGATGAGACAACTTTGATTTAGATGTTGGCACAGATTTAGGATCACTACAAGAAATGGCCTCTTCAAATGCAGATTGTAGCATGCCCCTCAAAATGAGTTCATTCTTGCTTTCAACCAAGGCCCTGTGGTTGAAGGAATGGCAAATGGCACAGTCTTCCTGCAGATGAAGGGCTCCAAGACAGTATATGCACAGAGAGTGTGAGTTACTGAAGGGAATTTTGTGGCCGCACTTTGTGTACTTCTTAAAGCCCGCTGGCTTATCCTGCTTCTCAGCCTTTAAAAAAGAATTTCTTAGAGGGAAAGAGGAAAGCTTTGTTTTTTTTTAATAAAAGAGAAGGGGAAAAAGAACTACTAACAACAGTAGTAAGTATACCGCAAAGGGTATATGGGAGAAGAGAAAGTAACCTAGTAAAAAACGGTCACTAGCAGGAAAAAAGGGGGGGGGGGAGAAAGTGCAAGTAACCTAATAAAAAGTGGTTACTACTGGAAGGAAGAGTTCAAAGACAAAGTGGAGATAAGAAAAAATTTAACCTCACAAAAATGGGAGCAAGAAGTAGGCAAGAAAAAGAAAAAATATATATACTGTAAATATCACCTGACAATCCAAGAGCTAGAAGGTTTACACCACATCTTCGCTAAGCAGCAAACAAGATCTGAGGTAACAGGGAGAGATGCACTGTGGATAAGGGAAGGTGTTTAAAGCTTTTTGTTTGACACAAGTTTATTAATGTCTGAGTCAGATCCGATGGATTGGATCCAGACCCATATGTGAGCACGAGATGAAAAAATGACAATATCAGATAATCCATTGTCCTACTATGATACAGAGTTGAGTACTGGCCAAATGGAGAGTAATAATAGTTTAAAACAGGAAAAGCAATACACCTCTGGAGTATCTCTAATGGATATCTAACACCACACTGTAGCTTGGCTCCTATGTCTGACACCACACTATGGGACTGTGAGGAGAAATGCTGAGCCTCTGAATGAGGCCAGAAATGACTCGCTCTCAATAAGAAGAGGCTCAACCAACTGCTCCCTCCTGTTGTCATACCTTCCCTTGCAAGGTAGATAGCCTGCTGATCTGCAGAATGGGTAATATTGATGGTTGTACACCAACACCAGTTGATAACTGCAGACCTGGTCACTAACAGCATTGATATTTGACACAAGATCCTGCCACGCACTGTCATGGCAGGTAAGGTTGGCAACATCCTACCCAAAGAGCCAATAAATATGAAGATGGACGGCCTGCAGTAGCACCTCATCTTCTGCACTGGAGAATCTGCTTTTCCAATTTTTTTTCCTGTGGAGACTCCACTATTCCCATACTTTGGCTTTCCAAGCATATTGTTGTGGGGATGAAAAACAGTGTTACCGTGGCAGTACTGGCTGTCTCAGCCCACTTACTACCTCTCTTTATACCTCTTAGTCTGTATACCAAACACTAACTGAGTTTATCCTACTCACAAGACTCCAGCCATACTGTGCCAACGCTGTCAGGCTTGCAAGAAGCATAGCACCCCCCACCACCAAAAAAATGCAGCATATACCAGGCTACCAACTTGCAGGTGTATGTACAGCAAGAGTCCACTCCCAAAACAAAACATATTTGGTGTACACATATCCTGTCCACGTGTAAAAATGTTTATCATCCACTCCCATCTCAGAACTGACATACTTACAATAACACATGACGTTCTCATAACTATTATCTTACATTCCCTTACCATAGATTTGCAAATATGACAAATGATGAGCTTGTATTTGCATGGAGTACTGTGAAAGAGAGTGCATAAACCTTACACAAGAAAAAATTTGGCATTACCCAGTATTCCTTGCTGAAACCAGATGTAGCATTTTTTCTCCTGACACTCTACGAAATATTCTGTAGCATGATGAGGTTCTCTGCTATGCACTTGCACTTACACCATGCAGATTTGGGCCTTTGGTCATAGCAGATATGCAAATAAGGCCATAATTCTTGAATATCCCAGAATCAATCACTCTACCTGTCATGCAAATTACCAGACCCTCATGTAAATTTCTATGCAACATCGTGCACATGCCTGAGGCACAATGGGCATGCTTGAGTGTGCAACGTGAATGTGATCTCTCTTTAATTTCCAGTCTCAACCTTTGAAGGTTGGAGTCACCCTACAACAGATATACTATCACTGTCAAAGTGTATGCCAAGTTGCATAATAAGAAGTTATGTACTCACCATAACGTTCCATCTGAGTAGGTACCTTCATTTGTCTGCAACCTGTGGGTCTTGGATCCGATATCGGATCCGAGCCGGCAACTTGTTTCATAGCTAATGGATCTGAGCTCCTAGCTCCTCCCCTCACCCATAATCCCCTGCCAACCCTCCATGACCTCAGATCAAGTTTGCCCCTCAATATGTACCCAAAAAGGGTATTCCAACTTACATAGATCCACTGAAGGCCAGGGGGAAGGAGGGGGGGGATGGTTGCAGACAAATGAAGGTACCTACTCAGATGGAACGTTATGGTGAGTACATAACTTCTTAATCTGAAGTAGGGATTTCATTTGTCAGCAACCTGTGGGACAGAGTCCCCAGCTATCTGAATCTTGGGTGGCCATCATGGAAGGATATTGCGGAGCACCGCAGAGCCAAAGGATGCTCTCCCTCTAGAAATCACGTCCAGTTTGTAGTGGTTAATAAAGGTATGAGATGAGGCCCAAGTGGCTGCCGAACAAATATCATCCAATGGAACTCTAGATTTGAAGGCCGCAGAAGTAGAGATGGAACGAGTGGAATGTGCGCGAACTCCTTCAGGTGTGGGTCTCCCAGAAGCTTGGTATGCTAGCAGGATACATTGTGAAATCCAGCGTGCTAGAGAAATTTTTGATACTGCTTTCCCCAAATTAAATTTGGCAAAGGAAATGAACAGCTGGTCGGATTGTCTGTGACCAGCTGTTCTATGAGTATAAAAATGCAGCTGCCTATGAACATCTAATGAGTGCAGCTTGTACACTCCTTTATTCTGATATTTAGGAAAGGAGACCGGTAAATTTATGGATTGATTTATATTGGTTTTGGGAAGGAAGGAGGGATTGGTCCTGAGGTACACTCTTTCCGGATGAAAGATCAAATAAGGAGGCTTCACAGAAAGAGCTTGAAGCTCCGAAACTCTTTTCGCTGAAGTAATGGCTACAAGGAATGCTGTTTTCCAGGACAAGTATTTGAGATCTACTGAAGCAGCAAGTTCAAAAGGTGGAGCAGTCAGGGCTTGAAGAACTAGTGAAATATCCCAAGGTGGTACGGCTTCTTTTATAGGGGGTCTAAGCAAAAAGGTGCCCTTGAGAAAGGTTTTACACAATTTGGCTGACATCAAGGGCCCTGTGTCATGTCCCACATGGTAATGGGAGATGGCAACCAATTGCACTTTGACAGTTGAGCAACTAGCGCCTTCCTGAAAAAGTTCGGTTAGGAAGTCTAATATGGATGGAAGAGGAGCCGTAAAGGGATCTAGATTATGATGCTCCACCCAGATGGAGAAACGTTTCCATTTACTGCGGTACACTTTCCTGGTGGAGGGCTTATGCACTGCCACAAGGATGGCTTTGACTGGTGAAGAGATACCGGGAGTCCTAACTAGGAGTGGAACTGGAGCAACCAAGGCGTCAGCTTCAGATTGTCCAGATTTGGGGTCGGTAAGCCGACGGATGGTAGATTAGATCCGGACTGGGATCCAGAATCCAAGGGAGATTCACTAGGTGAGACCACAGGTAAGGGAACCAAATTTGCCAAGGCCAGAATGGGGCAACGAGGATCATCCTGCTCCCCAACTGTGAGGCTTTCTGTAAGAGCTGCAGCATCAGGGGTAGAGGGGGATAGGCATAAAGTAGACCGGGTGGCCAAGCATGCACCAGAGTGTCTCTTGGGGTTTCCCCTGGAGGGGGAATCAGAGCGAAGAAATTGCCACATTTGGTGTTTGAGGGAGAGGCAAAAAGATCGCAGCAGGGTTGCCCCCATATTGCGAATATCTGCTTCGCTACTAGTGGGTTGAGAGACCACTTGTACGGGGTAAGAAGGGTGCGGCTGAGTTTGTCCGCTAGGATGTTGGCCCATCCCGGAATGTGCGTTGCAATCAGAAAGCAGTTGGTGGAAATCGCCCATTCCCACCCTCTCATGGCTTCGCGGCGTAGAGGGTAAGACCTGGTTCCCCCCTGTTTGTTGATGTACCAGACAACTAACATGTTATCCGATTGAATTGCAATCGTTCCTACGCGGAGGAGATTCTGAAATGCTTGCAACGCATACAGCACCGCTCTCATCTCCAGAATGTTGATATGCAGGGAGGTCTCTGTATCGTTCCATGTGCCTTGGATGGTCCTGCCTGAATAATGCCCCCCCCACCCAAGGCGGGAGGCATCCGTGGTCACCCTGGCGAGAGGGGGAGAGGTGCAGAAGGGTCGGCCCGTATGGAGGTCCGGAGCATGGAACCACCATAATAGAGCCCTCCTGCAAGCCTTGCTGATAGCAATGGGGTGATGGAGAGGAAAAGACAGAAAGGACCATTGTACTAGAAGGGTCCACTGCAGTACCCGCATGTTCAGACGGGCACATGGAAGGAGCATTATTGCTGCTGCCATGGAGCCCAGCACCCTCAGGACCAATTCTGCCAGTGGGGTCTCTGATTGGAGGATGGCCCGCACATGAAGTTGCAAATTCCGTAGTCTTTCCGACGTCAGGAAGGCTCGAAGATCTCTGGTGTCTATTCTGGCTCCTATGAATTCTATGACGTGTCGGGGCCAGAAAGGATTTGTCGGCATTGATGGCGATACCTAACTGTGGGGCTAGGCGGAGAAAGAAATTTCTGTCTGAGCAAAGTAGATGCCTTGTTGGGGCGGTCAGGAGCCAGTCGTCCAGGTATGGAAAGACCTGTATTCCCTGGAGTCTCAGGTGGGCCGCAATCACTGCTAATACCTTGGTGAACACCCTGGGGGCTGTGGTGAGGCCAAAGGGAAGGACCCTGAACTGGTAGTGACTGGCTACCAGCTGGAAGCGGAGGAACCTCCTGGATTGTCTGTCCATTAGAATGTGGTAGTACGCATCCTTGAGGTCTATAGAGCACATCCAATCGTTCTCCCTTAGAAGGGGGAGAATAGACTGAAGAGTGACCATTCAGAATTTTTCCTTGGTTACCGACAGGTTCAAACGGGACAGGTCTAGAATCAGTCTCAAGTCCCCCGTCTTTTTTTGGCACCAAAAAGAACCTGGAGTAGAACCCTAATCTGAGCCGGTCTTGGGGGATGGGCTGGATGGCTCTTTTTCTTAGCAGCTGCTGAATTTCTGCGGCTGCAGCCTCCCTCTGATCGGGTGGTACATCGGGGAGGTTCTTGAATTTGGGGACATGAAGTAATGGGATTTTGTATCCTCTGGATATAATTCGAAGCACCCAGCAGTCTGTAGTGATGGACTCCTATGCCGCTAGGTGCTCTGAGAAGCGCCCCCCAACTGCCTCCAGAGTGGAGCAGTCGGGCAACCCTTCAGGGCTGCTGCGTGGGCTGGTCAGAGAAAGGTTTTCTGGACCCAAAGTTTCTCGGAGCCCCTCTGCCCCTGGGGTGGCGTCCTCCCTGTCCTCCTCTGCCACGGAAGGACTGGTTGTCCGGAGCGGGTTGGGAATGTTGCGATTTCCAGAACCACATCTTCTTCTGACCCTTTTGGTTCTTTGAAAAGGACCGCTGGGGAGCAGAGAAGCGGACTCCAATGGCAGAAAACGTCTTCCCGTCCTTCTCGCTCTGGACAAGTGTCTCGTGAACCGTTTTGCCAAACAGGGCAGAACCATTGAAAGGGGCATTCGCAAAGGACGCTTTAAAGGGCTCCGCAAAGTCACAATGACAGAGCCAGGCCTGATGTCTCATGACTAGGCCCGCTCCGCTAGCTCTAGCAGCTCCCTCAGTGGCATGGGACAATAGCCATATAGAGGTATTTGAAATGGATCTCAGAGTGGCCATTCGGGTGGAGTACAATTGTTTGTCCTCCTCCGACATGGACTCGGGGGGGAGGCAGCATATTCTTTGATAAGATCCCGTTGCAGCCTGATGATATGTGCCATATAATTCAGAGACCTTACCGAAAAGGTCGCTGAACTAAACACTCGTTTCCCTAAGCAGTCCATCGAGCGGGACTCCTTGCTTGGTGGATGGACTGAGGGGCTCTCCTGAGCTAGTTCCCTCTTCATGGCAGCCACCGTCAACATGGCATCTACAGGGGGACCCTTGCTCCAGTGTGACCGGTCTGCGGGGGGGCTTAGTATCCTGTCTGGGCATTTGGGTATTGGCTCCACGGTGTCCGGGTCCTTCCACACCCTGGTGGTAATAAGGTCCAGCAAGGGGTCGGCCGGAGGGAACACCCAAGAGGTAGATGGGCCTGCTTTGAATGCCTCCAGAAACACGGACTCGCCGGAGGAAGACTTGGGGGCAGACCACCCACCTCTGATCCTCAGCATCTCCATGATGTCTCCAAAGGAGACATCCTCAGGGGGTGATCTTGGGGAGCCTTCTCCTTCATCCAAGTCCGTGTCCTCAGTTAAGGACTCAGGGGAGTCCACATGCCTCCTCTTGCACTTGTGCTTGCGGGGCACTTCCTCGGGGGGGGGGGGCTGTCTGAGGAGGTCTCGCCAGCAACATCCTGTTCCAATGGAACAACCTGGGACATTGAAGCAGGCTGTCCCTGAGGCCGGGTGATGGAAGCCTGGCCCAGCAGAGAGGGAGTGCAGGGTGGAGCCGAGACAAGGGCCGGAGGTCCGGATGCTCTCGACAGAGCCCTCTCCAGTACATCGAAGGCCGAGGGGGAACCGCTCTCCCTGGGCTCCGAGAGCCGGCTACCACTCAGATCTGATGAAGGGATCGGAACCAGCACCGAGACCATCGGATCCGAAGGATCAGTGCGCTCCGACCTGGATGGAGCCAAAGGCACACTGAATCCCTCGGATCCGAAGCTCGGGCCACGGCTCCAAGAGGTCGGATTTGACAGACTCGAGGGCAGGGTCGGATCCGAAGTACCAAGTACTGTCGGCGCCGACCCACCCCCCGGCTCTGACGCTTCTTGGCTCTGAACGCTCCGAACCCGCGTAGCGGGTCTGAGAAGGAGCAATTGGAGCGAAAAAAGGTGTCGAGCTCCAAGAGCACTCCCATCTGCAGCTGGGCGTGGATGAGTCTTCGCATCATCCGGTCCAAGTCTGCATCAGACATGCTGAATGTTGATCTCGAAGAGGCCACCGAGGCAGGCCTGGAATGCCGCCTTGATGACCTCGAGCCTCCTCCTCCTCGGGCCCTGGGGAGAAGCAAGGAGATCGGAGCCGAGGAGGAGGAGACTAGAAGCAGTGGAGGGAGAAGCCCGCTTAGCTGGCAGGGCTGAAGCGGAGGCCTCGGCCTGCCGCTTGTGGTGCTTCTCCCTCCGTTTCTCCCTCATAGCCTCCCTGTCCTCCGGCGCTTTAGCGGGAGTTTGAGTCCCGGCCGAAGGAAGGGGGGCAGGAGTGGCAATAACCACAGCCTGTGGTAGTGCCACAGGAGCAGCGGAGGCTGGAGCCGAGTCTGGGGGCAAAAGTCCCGCCAGGACCAGCTTCGACCTCCACTCTTTCAGTGCCCTGGGGTTGCACGCTGCACAAATGGTACATCTACCTATACACAAAGGAGGTAACTCCTCTGATATCTCCAACTTTAGGCCTATCGCTATTCTCTCCCCTCTCTCTAAAGTACTAGAAAAATGTATTCATAAACAAAGCACATAAGGCAGCTGTTTAATTTTTTATTTTATTTTATTTATTTATTTTACATTTGTTGACCGGGCTAGTCTGGCTGGATACATGTCCATTTTCAGCAGAGGCCCGAGGAGAAAAGCTCCACTATGTACTAGTAACTTACAATAAACAAAAAATATGAAAAACATATAAGCAAAAAAAGGAACATTTTCTTGTAGTAGAGTAACAATGCAGAGGAAGTTTAACAAGAACTAAACAGTAGTGAGGAATTGTAATCCTATAACAATTGCAATAGTAGGACTGCTAAAAAATAAGGAGGAGAGAAAAACAATAACAGATAAAGAGTCTATAAGTATTTACACTAATAACAAATTAGGATAAAACATGTAGTGCGGGCACTAGTTTTAGGATAGAGATTTGCACAGAAGTGATAAGCCTATAGGCTAAGTAAATGGGGAGAAGAAACAGGTTGCAGTGATATATCAAGTATAAGAGAAATAGATAGTATAGGAAAAATTAATGAGCAGGTGGGATGCTAGGTACACTACGCTGGAGTGATAGAAGTAGTGATAGTGACACGGACTGTAGAGAGGGATTGTTTGGTGAGTTCAGTCAGGATTAGAGCAAGGACATAACCAGTGGGATTGAAAATAGTTTCTTAGTTTTTTTGAAAAGGTGTGATGAGCCTAAAGAGGTCAGTTCTATGGGAAGTTTATTCCAGTATGAGCCAACAGCATTAGCAAATAAGGAGTCACCTGCTTTATTATGAGATTTGAGAGTAGCTACTAGAAGTTTGCTGGCTGAGCGAAGGAAGTAAGATTTTTGTATGGGGTAATGAGGTTATTTAGTATGGGTGTATTAGAGGGTAATGGAGAATTTTATAAATGATGACTAATTGATGTAGGAGAATTAGATTTTGAAGTTCAAGCCAGTTAAGGTTTTTGAGATTAAGACAATGGTGAGTACGAATGGGGAACCTGTAGCAAACCTGGCAATACTATGGTAGGCTGTAGCAAGTTTCTGAAGGTTAGCTTTTGAAATGTTGATGAATGAGGGAGAGGCATACAATAGTGTAGAGATGAGATGAGTTTGGGCAAGAGACACTCTGGTGGTTGCAGAAAGAAAGGGCTTGAGTCTATAGAGGGCACCTATCTTTTATTAACAGCCTTGATGGTTAGATCAATGTGACAATCAAAGTTTAGTTGATTGTCTATTGTAACGCCTAGTAGTTTAGTGGAACAATCTGGTTTAATAATAGTGCCATTGCCTGACACAATGGAAAAGGAGATAGGGGCAGATTTAAGAGTTGGGGTGAAAAGTAATAATTTGGTTTTTTGGGATTAAGGAGGAGACAGATTTGTTGGAACCATTTTTCCGCTGCTGAGAAGACATTTTGGGTGGAAGAGTGAAGTTCTTCTGGGGATAAAGAAGAACAGATGAGAGTAGAATCATCAGCATACTGAATACAGGTGGATGTCGGGAGTGAGGTAGACAGGTTATTTATAAATATGGAGAAGAGGAGGGGCCCTAAGATGGATCCCTGAGGGACACCGATAGTGATTGGGAGCTGAGAGGATAAATGGCTGTCCCAGAGGACTGCTTGTTTTCTATCTTTCAAATAAGAGTCAAACCACTGTATGGCCAAAGAGTCCAGAGAGAGAGATTTCAAAGTTTTCAGGAGAAGTTGATGGTTGACCATATCAAAGGCTTTTGAGAGGTCCAGAAATAAGGCAGAGGAGAAAAGGTTATTATTGCGATTTTTGTTGATGATGTCTGTGAAGGAGAGAAGGGCAGTGGAAGTACTATGATAGGGCCTAAAACCATGTTGGGAGTCTACGAGTAGGCTGTTTTGCAAGAGATGCTGTAAGAGTTGATGGTGTATACAACGTTCCATAATTTTAGATAGTGGAGATAGTAAGGCTATAGGCTGGAAATTAGAAAGTTCATTAGTGTTACCTCCTTTATGCAGTGGAATGATATGGGAGACTTTCCAGCAGGATGGAATAGTAGATTCGGTTATTGTTCTGTTAATTAAGATGGAGACTGGGTAAGCTAGTTCTGCTGCTGCTAGTTGCAGATATTCAGCTGGTAGTTTGTCGGCTGACGGGGTGCATGGTTTGAGTTTAGAGAGTAACTTACATATGTGGGTTGTGGAGACTGTACTAAATTTGAGAGTGGGGGTGTTATTTTGAGGAGAGGTCTTTTGAAGGGAAGCGATGGGAGTCATGGTGTTTGCAAGAGAGGTGATAGTTTCAGAGAAGAAGTTATTGAAAGTATTGGCTATTATATTGGGTGGGGTCTGAGCTAAGATAGCTGGTGTAGGTGTTTTGGTATTCCCTGGATGGAGCAGTTTATTGATTCCTGACCAGAATTTTTTGGGGTTGTGATTTTGGTTTTGTTGATATTGAAGGTAATAATTTTTTTTATCAAGATAGGTGAGTTTTTTTGAAGTATTTCTGAGGTGTTTGAAGTTTTGATGGTCAGTTGGATCTTTAGTGGTTCTCCATTTTGTCCATAGTTTATTCCTAGCTAGCATTGTTTGTTTGGTCTGTTTGGAAAGCCAAGGGGCGGCTTTGGATCCTATTCTAATTAAGCGAGAGGGGGCGTGATGTTGGAGAATTTGTAGGAATGTGTTATTGAAATGGGCAACTGCTTCCTCGAGTGGGAGGTGTTTTAGAGCTGACCAGTTACATTCTTTGAGTTCATTAAGGAAAGTAGGCAGGTTAAAGTTTCTTTTTACGTACAGTACGATAAGTAGGCTGTTTGAGATTGTTCTTTTTTTGTTTAGTGATGTAGGTGAGGAGATGGTCGCTGATATTGTCTGGGAGTATTCCGCTTTCATATGAGAGGGGATTGTTGTTGATCAATATCCAGTCCAGGATGGCTTGTTTATTGGTTGATTTGTGAATTCTAGTGGGGGAGTTTATGGTTTGTTGAAAGTTAAAGAGATTGAGGTGAAAGGTAGGTTTGGGAGAGATGCAGGAGTTCCAATCAATATTAAAGTCTCCTAAGATTATGGTTTCTTGAGGAAAGGTACAGGAGACCCAGCTAAGAATATTTTCAAGTGTGTTTAAGTTATTGCCTGGTGGGATATAGGAACATATTATATAAATGGCTTTGCTCTTATTTACTTGGAGTTTGCTGCAGAGTATTTCAGCATTGGCTGGGGAGGGAGGCAGGGAGTCAATTAAGGCCACTTGAAGTTGGGATTTGTATAGTAAGGCCACTCCCCCACCCTTTTTGTTAAGACGATCTTGCCTTAAAGTGCTATAACCAGGAGGAGTAATTTCGTTGTCTTTGGTCCCTGGTTTGAGCCATGTTTCAGTGAGACAGAGGATATCAAATGCATAGAGGTCAATTAGAGCATGGAGTTGAGTGATTTTATTGTTGATACTACGAATATTTAGGTGTGCTATAGAAATGGAGTTAGAAGAGAAAGGTGAACTGAAGTTGTTAGCAGTTTGGTTAGAAAGGGAGAGGTTGAGAGGATTGTTGGGGCCAGGGTTGGGGTGGATGTCCCCATGTAACAGTAAAAGTGTTTGTGAGATTGGAAATATTTTAGAGTTTTTGGAGGGCATTAGATAGAACTTTCTAGTGGTTTGAAACCTGTTATGGTGTAATTTGTGAAAGAGAGGGGGAAGGTAGGGACAGTATGATAGGATATTAGTACAGGTTTGTTCTGCTAGAGGAAGGATAGAGGTTGTGTGTTTAGTTAAAGTAGGAGACCTGCTAAGTGTAGAATACTCGTAGGAAGTTAGAATATAGTTTAAAAGAAGGATGTTGAGGAGCAGCAGTAGATAAAGTAGTTTAAGGCTTAAAGGCATATTTTTATTGAGGTGAGGTTAGCAAGGTTGGAAATTGGAGGAGTAGGATGGTGGAGAGTGGGTTGTGGCAATTAGATAGGAGTATGGAGAGTGGGGTGTGGCCGAAAGATAGGAGTAAAGAGTTAGCAGGTGTGAGTGAGGCAGGAAATGAGATAGGATGTGAGTGAATTGGAGGTGTGGCAGAGGAAGTATAAGGGTAGGGACCAGAGAGGGGACCAGTGGCAGTAAAACAATCAGAGAAGGAGAGAGAAGCACTGTGTCCTGCAGGGTAAAAGTGAATTATAGGGTAATGTAAAGGGAGGACTATGGTGGGTTTGGGGTGATAATATAATTGTAGGGTAGCTAAGTGAGTTAGCAGTGTTGGGTGCAGTATATTAATATAGAGGGGTTAAGACTAGGGGATAACAAGGGGCAAAGTTGTACTGTGTGGATAAGGTAAATAATTAGTTTTTCTAATCGATGGGGTGCCACCTAGTGGCCGTGCCCAGGAATAGCAAGAGACAGAGCAAGCAGAGAGCTCACCAAAGTGTTGTGTCAAGGTAGAGGAGAGAGTTGCCTCAAGGCCAGAGATGAAGAAGGAGAGTAAGAGAGGGTCACTTAACTGTTGCTAGGGGGGGGGGGGGTAGGCTGCTGGTTAACTTGGGAGGGAAGTCAAATCACCTGGAGAGTAAAGATTAAATAATACCAAAGTAGGACATACTTTTCAAAAAGGACTATTCAGGGTCGAAAGTCTTTATGGGGAGGACGTATAAATCCTATTCAGGACTTTGTTCTTAAATATGGATTCAACGGAATGGATTCTTAAGCCTGGGTAAAGTCAGGAACTCAGGTGTACACAGCTGGTAACATATAAGGAAGAGAGAGAAGACAAAATAAGTATATTAAGCAGTCGAGGATGTAGATAACAGACAACTAAAAATAATACCAGACACTCTAAAACAAGGTCAGAACAGTGACTAACCCTTTACCACAGTGTTAACAAGCTTACCATAGAGGGAAATAAAACACAGAGTGGGGTAATACAGACAGACTATAGTTATTTACAATAATGTCTGTTAACGCTGAAAAAATAAAATCAAACTATGCAACTAATGTCACCTTTATGCCTTATGGTTCATAGGTGGACTACTTACACCAATTAGGTAACTGTAGTTAAAACAACAGCATCAGGAAGTTACAGTTATTAGAAGAATTAGGCAATAATAACATAGGTTAGCATTTGTATAGACCAGCAAGGTTGACTAATAAGTAATTACAAACACTATTACCTTGCTATAGTGATGTTTAAAACAAGGGTAATGATCCCACACGTAATACAAAAACGTTGACAAAATAAACCGTCACAGAACAGTGATCTTAAAAAGCACAGCCCAAGGACAGCTATTAGTGGATACCTGTACTACTTATTATGTACAATACAAGCATTATAAAGGATTCCGAGAGAATTCACCTTTGGTATTACTACTGCCTCAAATTTTCAGGCCATAAACACTTTCACTGTTAACATAGGAGGCAATAAGGGTGCTAGAAAAGTTTTACTGGTATTCTCCAATACGCGTGAAAGAAACAGTGTAAAAACAGTTAATCAGCTTAACTATTATATTGTGACGCCACATCCAGCCTTAGAATACTAGTACTGTGTAGTTGGGGACCACGTGGGCCTTCGATAAGTGGCATTATTTACACAGCTTGAGAAACTTGACGCTGTAATAAACAGAGTAAATATGCACTGACCGCTATAGTTGTTGCCTGATTAAGAGTTGTATTGCAAGCGTAAACGCTGTAGGGGACTAAAAGCGGCTTAGCTCCACATAAGCGACCAGCAGAGAAAAACACGGGCAGAGCCCCATAAGCAGCAGTCAAGGGTTAACCGGCTTAATCTTAATCTTAGCCTCACCACAGGATATGTGCCCAAGGAGTGGCGTACGGCAACTGTGGTCCCACTCCACAAAGGTGGTGCCTCTACGGACCCTGGTAATTAACGCCCCATAAGCTTAACAAGCCTGGTCTGCAAAGCTATGGAGAGGATCATAATGGAACTCATAAACAAGGACATAGGGGACTTGCAGACCTTGGACCCAACCCAGTTTGGCTTTGTCAAGGGCAGATCTTGCCTTTTGAACTTGGTGACTTCTTGAAACAGTCACCAAGGCCATTGATGAGGGAAAGGCAGTCCATACAGCCTACCTTGACCTTGCAAAAGCTTTCGACACAATACCCCACTCGGGTATTATAGAGAAACTTACCAGCTTAAATGTAAACCCATATGTCACAAGATGGGTTGCAAACTGGCTAAAGGACAGAACCCACAGGGTTAGAGTTGCTGGAGCCATGTCAGACTCCAAGTCGGTTACAAGTGGAGTCCCACAGGGCTCAGTCCTTGGCCCCCTATTGTTCGGCATCTACTTCTCAGAAGTACAGGCAAACATAGGAGGACTATGGCTGACAAAGTTTGCGGATGACTGCAAACTGGGTGCCATAGTGGATAGTACATCGGACACAGACATCCTTCAGAGGGGTCTCACGGAAACTGATAGCTGATGCCAGAGCCATGGCCTGAAGTTAAATGCAAAAAAGTGTATAGTCATACCCTTCGGGAAAAACAAGGTAACCCCAAGCTACCATATAGGTGGCAACCCACTAAGCACAGAAGAGGTTATCAGGGACCTGGGGACCCAGGTTGACAGTGGCCTCGTTTGACGCTCACGTTGCTAAAATGGTTCGAAAGACCTTCTACATTGCCCACCTGATCATGAAGGGATTCACATCCAGATCAAGTGAGGTCATTGTTCCCCTGTACTCTTCACTTATTAGACCAATGATCGAGTACAATGCCCCATTCGGGATGTATCTCACCCGACACCTGCAGCAATTGGAGAGACCCCAAAAGTTCCTCACCAAAAGGATAAAGGGACTCCAAAACCTGTCATATGCTGCCAGACTGAAGAAACTCCAACTCTATTCAGTTGCATACCGTCTGCTCAGAGGTGACCTGTGCCTGACATACAAGGCCATGACCAACCCAGAATTAATGGACATGCTCCACCTCAAAAATCCAAATCCACCAAAACCACTAGAGCAAGAGACTTAAACCTTAGCACGGATATAAATAGGACGTGCTGGAGGGATAGATTTATCACCCAGAGACTCCCCATGCTGTGGAATAAAATCCCGGTCCATGTGAGGCTGAGCACCTCGCTGGCTCTGTTCAAGAGAAATCTTGACCGGTGGATGGGAGATCGTAGGTTTACCCCGGGAATCATCTCTGTGTCACTACTGGACAGAGGCACAACAAACTAATGGGCACAGTATTTCTAACATAAGGGGTGGCGTAAGCCACATAACTTTGGGCTAGGCTTATAAATGCCCTAGGGCAGTTAGCCTAGTATAAACCTATGAACCTATGAACCTATAAGTTATGCAGTATCTAATACATGGAAATCTGCTTACACCCACTCAACACGGCTTCAGACCCAAACATAGCACCACTACAGCTCTATTATCCTTCCTCAACACTGTCTCTATAGCCATGGACGACCATAAACTTATTTCTTGCCTATTCTTGGACCTCTCAAAAGGTTTTGACACTGTCTCACACTCTCTTTTGCTGCACAAACTACATAAACTCAGCTTCTCCTCTGATACTGTTGCATAGTTCTCCAGCTACCTCACTGATAGATCTCAATCAGTAAGATGGCACTCTGCACTCTCCCCTCCTCTCTCAGTCAAAATGGGTGTACCTCAAGGGTCTATCCTATGGCCTTTACTTTTTAATATCTTTACTAATCAGCTCTATACCTCCTGTCCTCAAGTCATCTTAGTGCAATGCACAGATGACTCTACAGTCATCACTACAGCCAACTTTCCCTCTAAGCTCTTCTCAGCTACTCAGACATCTTTTAACTTAGTTGAAACATGCCTCTCCAATAACCAGCTCATCCTTAACCGTAAAAAAACAAAGCTGTTACTCTACCTACCTAAAACGTTCAACAATATTAAACCCTCCTTCTCCACACAGTCCTTTAATAACACTCCGATTCAGCTAGAATTCAGTACTAAGCTCTTAGGCGTAGCCATCGACGATCAGCTTAAATTTGACTTGCATGTTAATAACTGTATCAAAAAGACTCATTCAAAACTAGGGCTCCTTTACCGTAACAGGAAATTCCTTACCTCTGAAGCCAAGATTACTCTGTCTCTTACCTACCTTCTACCCAATCTAATGTACAATTGTCAAATTCTCACAAATCTTAACTCAGCACTCCTGACCAAACTTGAATCTACCTACAACAAGGTAGCTAGAATTGCTGCCCAACAAACCTACAAATCCTATCACTGTCTCTCTTTAAAACACCTAAACTGGCTTGAATTACCCCACCAGCTTCTTCTCTCTTAGCCAAATCATCCATTCTATCCTATACCAGCCTTCCTACTGCCCACTACTATCCCCTCTCATCTCCCATTATTCTCCCTCCAGCCCTCTCCGAAGCTCTAACCAAGACCTACTACAAATCTACAAACCCAAGTCTAAGTTTGGAGGCAACATGTACAGCTATCTCCCCACTATTGCCTGGAATAGGCTCCCACTAGAAATCAGGATCCTTACACATCCTAAACAATTTAAGACAGCCACCAAAGAACACTTTAAAAGTCATTTATCCTGCCACTGCACTCTCCCTCCTTAACATCCCCTACTTCTCATACCGTAATCTACTTTCTGCCCTTAACTCAAGTCTTCTCACTAGCTCTCTCTAATCTTCCTTGACTACTCTTTCTACTGACTTCTAAAATCTATTAAGCAAATTGCCTCAGAGAAACATTCTATTGTAATTGTCTTGCCTTCATGCAACTATATCATGATAAAACTGGGTTTTTGTAACCACTTACCCCAAAAACTATACTCATCTTAATGACATATTTCTTTTTATACATCTTGAAATAGTTATGCTATACTCCTGATTATTGACACTGTATAACATTGTATTGCTACTTAATACCTTGTAATAATCATGTATAATTGTTGTTTAATACTAATTTATAATGAAAATTGTATAATATGTTTGAGCTTTTCTCCCTGAGCCTCCGCTGAAAAAGGGCTCTTCAGGTCAGTCGGACAATCCCGGTCAACAAATGTAAAATAAATAAATAAATAAATACATCTGTTTTTTTTTTTTTTACTGTACAAACATTTTAAGTTAAATACACATAGAAGATATGTATATGTAGACATAATTTAGATTGTACAGCTGCTTAAGTCTTACTTACCTGTAACAGAAGATCTTTGAATTCTTTACTGTCTCACAGGTAATTTGGGTTATCTGCCAAGGTAACTCAGTACTAGCCGGCTTTCAAAAGCTCAGACTCCCATCCCTCTCCATCTCTTCCTGTGACAGCTGATTGTCTGAGTATATCCTTAGAGGGAAGTCTTTTGCTGCCACAGGAAGTGAGTGTTCAGGCTTTTTTCACTTCCACAAAAGACAGACAAGTACCCGAAGCCATAGCCATCTAGCAAGAGTAAATATGCAGCCAATCACAGTGCCATATAAAAACCAAATCCAAGAATAAATGAGTCAAAGAGGTTGAAACCCACCTCAGCTGTGAACAATCTGGGGGACGCCAGGTTGGTGCTGCCACTGAGGCAATGAGGAATTCGAACATCTACTGTTACAGGTAAGAAGGACTTACACAACTGTACCATGTTAATTATTCCAAATGCCTCAGTGCCACTTTGAATAGATTCCAGAAGCTTACCGTACCTGGGAGGTGGAAGGATAAGGATCCAGAAACCCTTAGATTTCCTATGCTTTGGTGTTTCTGAGTTTGCAAAATGGTTAAGATGCTTATCTCACAGACACAAGGTACAGCCTTTGATTCTCACCACTGAAAGCAAAATTGGTTAGGCTTAAAATGGTCTACAAGGGCAGCTAGCCTTGTACTTAACTATGAACCTATAAGAACAGTCCTAGCAATGCCTGCTCTGGACTTTGAAAAGGAATCTAGTTTGCAGTGTTTTGTGAAGATATAAAAACAGGATTAGGTGGCTACCTCTAGAATGCTTCTAGAGTCTACTCCTTTCCAATATGCCACTGAAGAGGATAAGGCTCTAGTTGAGTGAGCTTTAACCTTGAACGGAAGAGATTTACCATGGTGGGAGTAACAAAAATAGCAGAAGACAGTCATCGTGCATTCGTTTGCTGAGAGACAGGTTCTGCCCCTTGAAGTAAGACACCTTGTGTGGGGAGAACTTGAGTATGCGAAACATCACATTAATAACACCCTCGCAAGTACGGCAGGTGCACAGGCCAAAAAATCAAATTGTACTCATAACCTTTGTTAGGTTGGGTTAGATCACGCATACAAGATATGACACAATTCCTGCAGATAATTGCTGATATGCAGTTGGAGTCAGATTGGTTTCTATGTACTCTTGATGTTACTGCATTATATACTAACATCCCACACTGGGCAGGGTTACAGGCCCTACAATACTGGCTTGACAGGGTTGAATTATATCCACCTGGGTTTAACACCTTTTTGGTTTGTTTGGCAGAACATGTACTTACTAAAAATGTATTTCATTTTCATGGTAAATGTTTCTGGCAAGTTCAAGGGACGGCAATGGGAGCATCTTTTGCCCCTATTTATGCGGACTTATTTATGCTTATTTAGAGGAACAACTGATTTATGACCCCAGTCTCAATATATTTATGGATGAGATAGATAGATATATGGAGAAGTTATCTGAATGACTGCTGGATGGTCTGAAGGGCGGATATCCATTACTTGCAGGAATTTGTAGAATATCTTAATAGTAACAAGTGGGGGATTCAATTTATGGTTAACTATCATTCTCAACAGATTAATTTCCTTGATGTTACTATCATCAGGAATATTGATAACATTCCTGACAGTCAAATATACCGGAAATATTCTGAATACAACACATTATTACATGCCACTAGTTTCCATCCATAGCACAACATACGTAATATTCCCAAATCACAATTTTTATGGGTGAGACGGATTTGTTCAAGCCAAAATACTTTTGTGCACTACAGGGAGGATCTCATCAACAGATTTTGGACTAGGGGTTATAAATATGATAACATCTTATCAGCTAGTAACTGGGCCTCAGAACAGGACAGGAATGAGGTAATAATATATAAGGAGAAACAACATCAGGGATCGTCTGATATTCGTCTGGTTACTACATTTGGTCGTAATACTAACTTACTTATGGATACTGTGAATCGGCATTGGAATATACTAATGGCAGACCATAGGTTGTCTAACATACTTAGTTCTAAATGTCTATTCTCTTTTCGTAGGGGACAAACATTGGGCTTTCATTTCAGCCATTATAAACAATGGACTGAGCCTGTTAGATCTAAACAACAGCTCACGATCACTGATGAACCATTATATGGATATGCCCCTTATGGACACTGTACTCATTGTTCCAGTGTTGTTTAGTCGAAATAATTTTCAAGTAAAAATACGCCTATGGTATATAATATTAAATTTATAGCTAACTGTAGTTCTGACTGGATTATTTACTTAGCAGCATGTTCATGTTCAGCATTTTATATCGGGCAGACATCTCGACCATTATGTTTATGTATCACAGAACACATTAGTGACATCAGGAACAAGAGAAATTCTAATGCTTTATATAAGCATTCCTTAAAACATAGTACTGCACATTTTAGATTTACTATTATAGATAAAGTACAAGAAAATAGGACCAATACAACTGGGTTTCTCACTGTTTGAGAATATGGGTAAAAGGGCCTAAACACAATTCAGAACTTAAAGGTGCAGTCAGAATTTTGGCTTTTAAATCATCACAGCACAGCAGTTTCAATTATGTAACCAAGCATATCATCTCAGCACAAGAGAAGAAGCAATATTTCTTGAAATTGTATTTGCAAATTCAAGCACAACACTCAAAAGCATGTTTTGAAACCTGAGTCAAATTAGAAACAATTTAATTCATGTAAGAATATATATATATATATATATATATATATATATATATATATATGCATATATATATATATATATATATATATATGTATATATACCTGTGTGTCTGTGTGTGTGTGTGTATATATATATATATATATATATATATATATATATATATATATATATATATATATATATATGATTTTTCAAATGGGCACGTGTTCTACAAATAATTTAGCCATCCTTCCCCCTGGTTGCGTCCTCATTTTTTCAGCACTTTCGTATAATTGCATTTCTACTCACTAATTTGGTCAGACCACAGATGAAAACACCACTATAGTAAGTTGTTAACAATTGTACAATGTGTCTTCCTATTGTCAGTTTTGCTCATGCTTGATTGCACTAAGTTGCACTGATTCAAGTACACGTCACATTCGATACTGTTCCTCATCTTTTCCTTCAACCACAAGCTCCTACTTCAGACTCTGCTGCATCTGTACATGGAATATTTAATAAGTTCTGTGTTTTGCAGCTGTTAGTAATTAATGAGCTCTAGGCCTCACTGTGCATCTTACGTAAAAACCAGCAGCCTAGCCATGGCCACATCCACCATGCTTTTGAGTCCTAGCCACAGGTACAGAAAAACTGCCAATAGTCAAGCAGGCATTACTAAATGCCACTGGAAAAGACTCAATCCCTCTTGTAAGAATGTTGCAGCAGTTTAAACTAGTACTATTAATAAGCAGACCTACTTGGCTTGATATTAAAACAGAAACTAACTTTACATTAGATCTAAAAAAAAAAATTAAGTAACCATTCCCCAACAATTAAGTAACCATTCCCCAACAATTTCTACTTGGTCTTTTCATACATATAAAAATCTGCCTCTTTCCCGACAGCCAAATTGCCACAACTTAATCCCCTTCTTACTTCTATAAATTCACCCGGTCTCAGCCTCCTGAATGACTCGTGTGCCACTCTCGAATCCTTCTTGTCTACACTTGCTCAACACACCTTATGTCCTCTTACTAAAAGAAGTCTTAAAGCACAAGTTTGCCCATGGATTACTGAAGAAATTAAATACAGAATGAAGTCCAGAGATGAAGACTGGAAGGCTTGGAAAAGGGACACATTTAATAACAAACTGCACACAAACTTTCTAAACCTTAAAAAGGAAATTAATGCAGTGACATCTAGGTACATAAGAAAAAAACAAGACGTTAACTAAACCAGACGTAATCTTCTCTGAAAATAATTAAATAACTCCCCACTGCACAAACAATCCTTCCTTTGTATGTTATCTGAACTCCACCATAAATGACATAACAGCTTTCTTAATCAATTTCAAACCACATGGGCACATGATGACCCATTTTATTATACTCTGTACCCACTGCTTGGTGAATAGCTGCAAAAGCACATAAAAATATATGACCTACTGTCTGATGCTGAACGTGGCTTTAGCAGCACATTTAGCACCTTCACAGGCCTTTTAATGGCAACAGACACCAGTTACTGCAATATGAATGAACATTTTATCACAGGAAGGCTCTTTGGAGATATGACTAGTACTTTCAAACCAGTTAACCATTACAGCCTTCTCAATTAGTGTAAAATACTAAACTTTCAGAAACGTACCATTCATCGGTTCTATAGTTATCTGCAAAAAAAGATTGTATCAAGTTTGTTACAACCAGGGGTGGCTCATGCTATAGGACTGCAGGACTGCAGCTCTCTCAACCTGTAAAATGAATAAAATAAATTCCACATTCCCCCCACTGTAGAACATATAATAATAAAAGTAAAAATTTCTGGACTCTGCGCACGTGTGCTTAGTTCCTGACTGCTGTGTTAGGCAGACCAGAACTCCACGCATGCATGCATGCTCATTCCTGAGTTCCAGACTGCTCTGTTAGGCAGTCCGGAAACTCTGCCCTTCCAGCCCAGAGGTCTGTGTGGTGACGACCGCACAAACTGTAAGGTCACAGGACTGCATCGCCTGCAGGCTGGAGTCTCCAGCCTTCTCACGGGAGACCCAACAGCATGCGCAGGCCATTATGGAGGACAGAGACAGGTGATCAGGCTGCAGGATCGCTACGGAGGACTTGGCAGAGTGTTTATGGAGGACAGCAGTGTGTGTGTGTGTGTGTGTGTGTGTGTGTGTGTGTGTGTGTGTGTGTGTGTGTGTGTGAAATGCCACAGTTGCTACATAGTTGTGGGTACAGAATAAGGCTTGAACCCTGTACCTTGGGCCCAAGTGACAAGAGCCTGAATTCCCTACCCACCACCATTTGTAAAACATTTGCAGATTTTTTTCCTCATATTTGTTCTGTTCCTCATAAAATCTGTGGTTTCTGTATTTTTGTTACTTAACACAGCCAGTAGTGCAGTGGTAGCATTGTTGCCTGACAGCTACAGGTTGTCTGGCTTGATTCTTGGCTGGGGTGCCTTCTGTGTGGAGTCTGCATGTCCTCCCTGTGTTTGGGTGGGTTTGCTCTGGTGTCCTCAATGGATATCTGTCCCTATTTGTTGGACTGTATTCCCCCATTATTGGCTTTGTCCAGGTTTTTTTGTGCCAAGGTTGAGAGCTATGGTGATAACTGAACTCACTGAATATGTTTGGGGGCTGTATTCCCTCATTATTGGCTTTGTTCAGGTGTTTTGTGCTAAGATGTTGACAGCTATGGTGAGAACTGAATTCACTAAATGGTAGCCATTTAAGTTTCAGTCTTCCTTTCTTTCATAAAAAAATAGATGATTTGGCATAGTGGTATGTTGCTCTGACTGTTTTGCACAGGGTCCTGGGTTCAATACTTGGCAGTGAAATGTATGGTGGTAACACAGCATTTTATTCTAGCAACTTTCCAACATTATACAAGCAATGTTTAAAATGTGTCCCTGGTTTTTGGGCTTTTGTCCCCCCCCAAATAAATTTTGGCTTTTTCCAGATTTCTTGTGCTGCAAAGTTCAGAGATACAGATGAGTGTCGAGTAGATTTTTCAAGGAGCTGAGAGCTGCAGGGGAACTAAAGTTTAGTGCTGCTCATGCCAAGTCTGCTCACATTGTTAATAGCACAACAGGTAGTGTACTTGCTTTTGATGCAGAAGGCTGTGGGTTCTACTCCCACAATAGGTAGATCCATTGCTGATACTGTACTCTGTTTTAAAGGGGATGGATGCTGCAGTCCTCTTTGGCGAAGATACCTAGTAACTATGAACCTGCTATCAGTTTGCCATTCATTCCTATTGCGATATTACTAGCTTATCATTTTTTTAATGCAACATAGGCAATTTATTCCTCAAGGGCAACAGGCACTTTATTTGTAGATGAAACAATGACATATAAAGTTGTTTGCTAGCAGTAACCTCTTCATTAGTTAACAGATTTCTTTAGTGTGGAATTATTTAGATGACTTTTACTTCTTCATAGATTGTGCATATTTACTGATACTGGTGGACCGTAGAAGTTTGTGTAGACTTTTATAATGGAAATGTTCTGAATTGGGCAGTTTTGTCATTATTGGTGCATGCATTTTGTTTCATTGTTTAGTGGAAAAATGTTCAAAACAATACATTTAAAATGCCCTCTAACAACTGTACTGTATTGTACAAGGAATATAATTTAATACAGTCAGGAAGGTGTATCAAAGAGCATGTGTATGTTTCGTGTTTAAGGGGCCTATGATTTGAAAACAGCCCAAAATTAATCTTTATCTGCCACTGGCAAAATGTATTTTCTTTGAATGTGGGTTTCAATGCTGTCTCAATGAATGTGAGTTTCAAGGGCAGAGAAGTTTCAATGCTAAGTCTATTTTCATTGTGAGACTGCATTGCTTTGTTTAGCAGATATCTATTAGGGTTTATGCTGTAAAATATAAAATAAAACTTTCAAATGAAATCCATATCATTGCAGAAGTAAAGCAGTATGCACATTACAGTGTTTATGGCAAATGGGGTGAAATAACCAAGGAATGGGACACTGGAATGGCTGTAGGGGGGACGCTCCATTGGACCATGATTTTGTGAGGGGGGAAGGGCAGCAAACTGAGACAACCCCGTCTGAGCTATACCTCTCAACTGTCCAGAATTTTGCAGAACGAATAGATTTTTGCTTCTTATTTTTGGTTTGGTTTGGTCCTCATAAAATGTGTGCTATTAACAATGTGAGCAAATCATTTATGAATGAAGTCACTAAATAATGACAGACATTGAGTTTCAGATGTCATAACCTTCAGAAAAATGCATGCTAAAGCAAGACCTGTTATTCTATCAACTGTCTTAAGTTTATACAAGAGCAATTTTTAGTACTGTTTGTATGTTCCTCCAATATATTTGGCCTTTTCCAGATTTCCTGCATTAAGAGGTTGAGAGGTACGTGCAGATAAATTGCTTTATAGAATTAGGAATATCCAAACCTCTCGACTGTCTCCAATTTTGGCTCAAAATGTTGCTCACCCTCTAATAATCCCTCTGCAAAATGGCAATTTTGGAAGAAAACGTGGAGGGTTTACAATCATAAATAACTGTAATGATCAGAGTTATAGATTACTTTTATTTCAGAAATGCATGTAGATGCTCTTATTTTGTCAGCTGCTCAAGTTAACAGTATTAATTTTAAAAAGGTGTCCCTTCTTTGACAGGTTCCCAGCTGTATTGTGTGGCAATTTTATATTTTTGTATAACATATTTGCTCTGTTTTTCATAAAATTGTGTTTTTCTGGCAAATTAGTAGAAAATCATTAAAGATTGAAGTTAGAAAATAATGGCAGGCATTTGAGTTTCAGATTTCATACCCTTCAAAAATTCATACTAATGCAAGACCTACTACTATTCTACTATCTTTCTAAGTTTATAAGAGCAATATTTAAAAATGTTCTTTATTTTTGGGCCTGTGTCCCACTTCTATGTATGGCTTTTTCCAGATTTCTTGCTCTGAGGTTGAGAGGTATGAGTGTCAGAGCCATCACCGTCAGCCAGAGACATTTAAAACTGTGACTTACTTGTTGCACCCCACTCCCCATTGTAGTGGCTCTGGATGTGTCCAAGCAATGCAAGGAGCAGTTATGCAGTGCAAGTGTGCAGAGTATTCCCCCATCCAAGGCAGACCACAAATATGACAGTGGCT
Organism: Protopterus annectens; assembly: GCF_019279795.1. NCBI lineage: Eukaryota > Metazoa > Chordata > Ceratodontiformes > Protopteridae > Protopterus > Protopterus annectens. Next base: position 1,632,555,493 of record NC_056741.1, on the reverse strand, counting down.
TTTCATCTGTCCTTGATTTTGCAGAATGTTCTGGTTTTCTGACATATTTTTATACAGTTGATTTATGCTTCTTATTATTCAGAAAATGCATGCTGTTGCACTGCCCTGTTGCTCTGTATTAAAGTAGCAATGCTTTAATGACCATTGGGTAGGCTTGTCGGAGATTGTAAGATGCAAGTAAGCTTTAATAAGCATACTGGTAAAGAATTACCAACACTGAAAGCCTTTTCATTGTTGTTTACATAACTAGATAATGTATAAGCTTTAGGTATTGAAATGCATATGACAGTATTTGTAATAAAGGACAGGATTACAGTATTTTCAGAAGCTCATTACGTTTGTTGGACACTTGCAGTTATCTTTGCAGGCTTTCCCCATAAACTAAACAGAATGCCAATTTATCACGTGTGGTCCATAACTTGTGCAGTGATCCTTTAAGCAATTTATCTTGAGCTTGTTTCTTGTTCGCTGTTCATTTTTTACTTTGATCATGTGTTCTCCATGAAACAAACAGATAGTTGTTGTTAGGCAGCAGGTCTTTTTTGGATAAGAAACATTTTTACAAGTGGGGGTATCACAGAGATTGCTACTTTCAGCATGTTACTTGGTAATTTTATAAAGCTGAATATAAATTATAATTAGAAGTGCAGTGCAAGGAGAAGTGGTTTGAGCTGAGTGCTGCTTGTTTTTTTTTTATACTTGATTTTGACTGGCATTCCAGTAATGTATTTAAAAAGCAATTTAGTTTTTGATGCCTCACAACCTTTGTGTTTCCATCTAGATATCAAGTAAGCTGTCATGTAGCCAATGCATTGAAATATTTTTTTTTCTTCTACACTTCATTTTGTCTTGATTGAACTCTCGTAATGACAGTTTGGCACCCAGGGCAGCATATTTAATTAAAGTTCCAGTTGTTGTGGTTTTGAGCATAGCTCCACCCCTTTCTAGTTGGTTACACCCTTTCCCATTGGCCCCACTCATTCAGCTGTCTCCTGCAGGCCCCCTTTAATTTGAAGTCACCAGCCACCACTGGTTACAACTCCCTTTCCCCTGTGGACTTCCTTAACACAGAAGTCCTACAGGGATCAATTCTTGGCTTCTGTTTTCTCTCTCTCTCACTCTCTGTCAATGATCTGCCATTTGAACTTCCAAATCTCAAAGTAGCTATAGATGTAAATGATATGCATCTCTTACAAGCCAGTAGTAACCACAATGACCTGCAAAATAAGCTACAAGGGGACTTCACTTAGTTATGCAGCTGCTCAACCTCCAACATGCTTCTCATTAGAACCAAAAAAACTAATGTTATGGTCTCCACTAACAGAAGGTAACTGCCCACTATTCCACTCATAAAGGAACACAATGGTAATACTATCCACAATGTCACTTAACAGAAATACCCAAGCCAAATCCTTGACCCAACTCTTTCCTTAACAGCACATATTGATAACATAGGCAATAAAATACTTGTAAAACTAAAATTATGTTTCAAGATTAGTCGCCTCCCCACTCCAAAAGCCCAATTAGCCATTGCCAAAAACGTTTTATTAACTATATTAGAATATGGTTCCCATTTTGTAACACTAGACATATAATATCAGCATGATTCAAATGGCAGAGAGCAATATTTGTAGATTTACCCTCCTGGCAGACCCATTGCTACATCATTGCAAGTTGCTAGAACCAACTAATAAGGCTACATATTGTCTAAATGCTTTCATTTTAAAGATTAAAAAAAGGCTACCCCCCCCCCGAAAGTCAAACCACCTTTTGCAAGCTAACTCTTGTGAATTTCATAGCTCTAAGTATTATTACTTCCTCACATCTCACCCACAATTCAAAACTGCCCGAAAAAAGATCGCTTTCTCAGGACCTGTAATCAAGAATCACTTGCCTATCAAAATCAAAAAACAAGCAACTGTTAAAAGACAAGCTTAAAAATCAGCTCATTTTAGAATCTACTTGTAATTGCTGTTATCATCTACATTCAACTGTTACACGCTGCAGCTCAAATGCACCTGCTAATTGTACACTGAATTCCTACATATATATATATATATATATATATATATATATATATGTGTGTGTGTGTGTATATATATATATATATATATATATATATATATATATATATATATATCAATTGCATATAGTAATTTATACCTATCCTTGCTCAATTGTTTTATATAATACAGAAAATACACCCCTGGGATTCCATCTGTGTCCCTGTTGGACTGGGGCATCAGGTGCTGACTTGGCTAAACTCTTGGCCAGGCTTATAAGGGCCTCAGAGCCAACAGCCTAGTAACTTACTATGATTCTAGTTTTCCCAATGTTTCCGACATCATGGTTAAGTGCTTGGGTCTATCAGTACTATAAATTTTACTGCCATGTGTGTTTTAGTGTAAATTGAAGTATTTACTGCTTTATGAGCCCAGGTTGTGGCTGAAAAGAGTCAACAGAATAGTTCACTTACCTTGTAAACAAACAGCAATGAATACATAAACTGAGAATTTATATAAAAAGTTCTTAAAAATAGAATGCTTGGTGACAATTTTCTGGCTGGTTAAAAGCGATGCACAATAACCAACTTCCAGATTTATTAATCAGTAATGATGGAGGAGACCGTGCAAACATTAGTAGGGGTGGCAGGCAATGCTGACTATTGTCATCTGCATACTCTGACACAGCCTGCTTTAAAACTCTGGAAAGAACCATTTGCTGATGACCATATACTCATTTCAGAAATTGAAGACAAAGTACTGCCAAGAGTGCTGCAGGACAACTACTAAAACATGCAAAGAAGGAGGTCTAGACAACTGCGGTAAGATAGATGGCAAATCCAATTAATTTAATTTAGGTTTGGTAATAGGAAAGGACCTTAAAGATGCAACTGACAAAAATATTTTGAGGACTAAAGGGAAAATCAAGGATATCATCACAAGGTGACCTGACCTCCCTTTCTTCACTAACACAATTTAAAATCAGGCTTAAAACCTACCTCAAATCCCATTGGTTATGCACCTGTATGAACCCAGACTAACCTCTCATGTCATTTTTTTTTTCACAAAGATACCTGTCTTATTACTGTATATACTAACTGCCTAATGAAAACCATAAATATAACAGGCCTTAAAATTGATTAGATTCTCTATCTATATCCAAAAATGTCTTTCATACTACATACTATGTTAACAAAAGATACTTATCATAAGATTCTGCAATCAAATGTGTTTTGAAGTGAACATATTTCCTTATATTCTACTTTACTCACATCTATATGACCTTTCATGTATCAAATAGCTTAATTTTGTATTGTACTTGCACCTGTGAAATTTTGTTTTGTTTTTATGTATAATATTGTACTTTACTTTCAAGGAGCTTTTCTTCCCGGGCCTCTGCTGAAAATGGACATGTATCCAGCTGGACCAGCCCGGTCAACAAATGTAAAATAAAATAAATAAATACAAATAAATAAATCATTGAGAAAAAGTTTAAAATGGAACAATTAAAGCGCCTAAGGTTTCACCAATTAGTTCATGCAGCTAAGAGTATGATTTCACCAGTTGTGTTTTATCTGATAAGGGATTTATCCATTCCATATGGTCATGATGGAAAATTTAAAATACAAAAGGTTAGGCAATTTGTTGAAAATTCTAATGGATAAATAATATGATAATTACATTACAACAACTAGGGTACAGGGGGTGCCAAAATCTGTAACATACATAGCAGTTTTTAACTTATTGGATAATTTACCCAAAGAAGATTCTCCTAAATGGGAATGTATTAGATGGGACTATGTTGATAAACATGGCGTTACACCAGGTAATTTGAAGCTCATGGTTATTTTATTTATTTATTTAATGTTAGCTGACCAGGTAAGTGGACTGGTCTGAGGACTCTTTTCAGCAACGATCCAGGCCATCCAGGCAGTAGCAATATACCAACTGTATCAAACAGATTGCAGTAAAATTCAACACACTGCAAGCACAGATAATGCAAAAATAGAAGTTATGTTCTTACCATAACGTTCCGTGTTAGTTGTCTTCTTCTCGCCTTCTTCTTGCTGGATGGGTTCGGAGCCGACCTCGGCTCCGACTCGGCCACTGTAAAAGCTCGAGAGTTGGTTCCACCGGCTCGAGGCTCCCCTTATATCCCACAATGCTAGGCGAGAGTTACCTCAGATCTCGTTTGTAAGCTAACCCCAGCTTATAATAGTAACAGAATAACTCTAACCAGAGTCCACCTCTAACAACAGGAAGAAAGAAGGGTGACCTACATCCTGAACCAGGAAATATGCATAACTGCATATGCCTAAGAAAGAGGTGGTAGAAAGAGAGGTCACAATCACAACTCCTCTAGGTCTGTCCAGGCCAGGGGGAAGGAGGGTGGGGCCTGAAGAAGAAGCGAGAAGAAGACAACTAACATGGAGCGTTATGGTAAGAACATAACTTCTATATGTTAAGTTGTCTATCTCGCCTTCATTCTTGCTGGATGGGACCGTCCTAGCACCTTGTCCCGGGTGGCCTAACGGAACAGACTCCTGAGAACAGTGGAACCAAAGTTAGCTCTATGCCTAGAAGCTAAGTCCAACTTATAATGAGAAATGAAAGTGTGAGGAGTAGCCCAAGTAGCCGCTGCACAAATGGTGTCAATAGGCAGTCTGTCTTGGAAGGCTAAAGAAGTAGCCAAAGCTCTGGTGGAATGGGCCTTAGGTTTATTAGGCAGTTTTGGTGTCTAATTTCATATACAAGGGAAATCAAAGATGTTAGCCATCTGGATAATGATACCTTTGAAACTGAAAGTCCCTTTCTGCTTTCCGCATAGGAGACAAACAGCTGATCAGATTTTCTGAATTGTTTTGTTCTATCCAAGTAGTACCTCAATTGACGATGAACATCCAGGCAGTGTAATTTTTGTTCAGACTTATTAGAATATTCTGGAAAAAAGACAGGGAGGTCAATGCTTTGATTTAGATTTGACGTCGAGACCACCTTAGGCAAAAAGGACGGGTTAGTTCGTAAGGATACTCTGTCCTTATGAAACAATAGATAAGGAGGTCGACAGCTGAGTGCTTGAAGCTCTGAAACTCTTCTAGCTGAAGTAATAGCTACCAGAAAAAGAGTCTTCCATGATAGCAATTTTAAAGAACAGGAGACTGCAGGTTCGAAAAGGGGAAGAATCAAAGAAGCAAGAACTAAATTTAGGTCCCAAGGAGAAGGAGGATTTCTTATAGGAGGTCTGAGAAGAAAAACTCCTTTCAAAAAGGCTTTGCAAAGCTTGTGGGACATTAAGGCAGATTCAGAAATACCCACATGAAAGTTAGAAATAGCTGCCAATTGAACTTTAAGAGTAGAGGAGATGAACCTGCATGGAAGAGTTCAGCTAGAAAATCAAGGACTAATTGGATGGAAGCAGTGAAAGGATCTATGTCCTTTCCTTGAGCCCAATATGTGAAGCGTTTCCACTTACTCAAATAAATCTTCCGAGTGGAAGATTTATGGGAAGCTATCAAAATATCTCGAACAGAGTGAGATAATTGAGGAAGCCTGGCTAAGGTTGGAACTGGAGGAACCAAGCAGTGAGGTTCAGAGAGGGAGGGCGATGAAACTGACCCGACTGATGGATCAAAAGATCTGGAACTAGGTCCAGATTCCACGGTCGCTCAAAAGAAATCGATGTAGAAAGGGGAACCACACCTGTCGAGGCCAGTAAGGAGCAATGAGGATCAATGAGGCCTTCTGAGCGATAGCTTTCTGTATCACTTGAGAGATTAGTGGGAAGGGAGGAAATGCATACCGAAGTCCCCGGGGCCAAACTTGGACTAGAGCGTCTCTGCTGGGTTGGCCTGGTAAAGGGAATAGAGTGAAATATTCTCTGCACTTGCTGTTTTGGGGAGTAGCAAAAAGATCGCAACAAGGCTGACCCCACTTGAGGAAAATTTCTCTCACAACAGAGTCTTTCAGAGACCACTCGTGAGGCATGAGGATAGCTCTGCTCAACTTGTCCGCAATTTGATTGGACTTCCCGGGGATGTGTGTTGCTATCAGAAACCGCTGAGAAGAAATTGCCCATTGCCACAGTCTGAGTGCTTCTCGACACAGGGGGTATGACCTGGTTCCGCCTTGTTTGTTGATGTACCACACTACAGACATATTGTCTGTCTGGATTGCAATCGTTCCCAAGGGAAGAGAGTCTTGAAGGGCTTGCAACGCTAAAAGCACTGCTCTCATCTCCAGAACATTTATGTGCAAGTGGCACTCGTTTGGTTGCCATGTGCCCTGGACCGTCCTGCCCTGATAATGCCCCCCCCACCCGATCAGGGAGGCATCCGTTGTCAGAGTAGCAACCGGAGGGAGGAACAAAGGGTCTTCCCAACAAGAGCTGAGGGAAGACATCCACCACATGAGATGATTTTTGCACGCTTGCGTGATCATAATGGTGTGAGACATTGGAAGTTCCTGGTATGACCATTGAGTAAAGAGCATCCATTGAAGGATCCGCATGTGGAATCTGGCTAATGGAAGCAGAGGTATGGCCGCCATAATTCCCAACATTTTCAGAACTAACCTGGCTTTGATTCTGTTGTTGTTGAAAAGGAGTGAGACCAGTTTGTGAATGTCTGTTATTCTCTGATGTGTTAGTCTCGCAGACATGTCTACTGTGTCTAGATTTGCCTATGAAAGTAATAGCACGACAAGGCGACAAAACAGACTTTTCGCAATTTATTGAAATGCCTAACTTTTGACAAATGCGAAAAGTGTAATCCCTGGCCATCAGAAGGAGATGCTTGGTGGGAGCTGTGAGGAGCCAGTCGTCCAAATATGGAAACACCTGGAATCCTTGTCGTCTCAGGTGAGAAGCTACCACTGCCATGCATTTGGTAAACACCCGGGGGGCAGTGGTGAGACCAAAGGGCAGGGCCCTGAACTGAAAATGACTGGTTCCTAGCCTGAAGCGGAGGAATCTTCTGGAGCGTCTGTTCATTTTTATATGATAGTACGCATCCTGAAGGTCTATAGAGCACATCCAGTTTCCTTTGCCCAAAAGGGGAAGAATGGATTGCAGCGTGACCATCCAAAATCTTGTTTTCTTGACTGATCTGTTCAAGATACTGAGATCCAAAATTGGTCTCCAGTCCCCTGTTTTCTTTGGAACTAAAAAGAACCTTGAGTAGATTCTGGATCCTTGCTGGTCTGCTGGAACTGGCTGAATTGCTCTTTTTGCAAGCAGTTTTGAAATTTCCAAAACCACTAGATCCCTTTGAGCGGGTGGAACATCTGGAAGGGATTTTTTTGATTGGTTTGGAATGCGAAGAAAGGGGATAGAATAGCCTTCGGAAATGATGGACTGTACCCATTTGTCTTGAGTCAGGGATAGCCAGGCTTCTGGGTACAGTGACAATCTCCCCCCGACTGCCCCGGAAGGGGGGCAGTCGGGCAACACCTCAGGGATGCTGAAAGGGCTTGTCAGAGAAGGCTTCCCGATTGCCCTGGTTCTGCGGACCCCCCCTGCCCCTAGGGCGGCGTCTACCATTGTTATTCCGCCTCTGCCTCTGGCGGAAGCGACTCTGTCGTCAGGCGAAGTCCCTTGAGATTGTTTACGGAACCACATCTTTCCACCTTTCTGGCCTTTGGGGTAAGGCCTAGAAGGAGTAGAAAACGGACTCCGGCGGCAGAAAGGGTCTTGCCATCAGTTCGCACCTAATCAAGGTTTCTTTCACTTGAGGACCAAAGAGAGATGATCCATCAAACGGGAGTTAGTGAAAGACGTCTTGAAGGGGTCCGCAAAATTGCATAGCCGCATCCAGGCATGCCTACGTAAGGCCACACCTGTCCCTGCGGCTCTACTCGCTCCATCAGCCGTGTAAGAAAGAAGGCGCATGGAGGAGTTGGTTATGGAGTTAAGGGTAGCCAGCTGCGTGTTCATCTTATCTTGAAAACCCGCAGCTGTAGGGTCCTTTAACATTTCACTCGCTTCCTTGATCAAGTCCCTTTGAAGACGAGTAAAATGGCATAGGTAGTTCAGCGAACGCATGGTAAATGTCGCTGACGAGAACATCCGCTTCCTGTACCTGTCCATGGACCTAGATTCCTTGTTAGGTGGATGGACAGGTACTGAAGGATCAGCTAGCTCCTTCTTAGTGGCAGCAGCTACCACCATAGCATCCACAGAAACTCCTTTTGTTAAGAACTGTTTGTCTGCTGGTGCCGTTATGAACTTGGAGGGTCTCCTGGGAGTGGGGTCCACTGAATCAGGAGCCGTCCATGCCTTCTTAGCAACCACCTGCATGAGGGGTCAAGGGGGACACCCAGGAGGTGGAAGGGCGAGAGGCAAACGCCTCAAGATACACAGATTCATCCTCCGAAGGGTTGAGGGCTGGCCAATTTCCCTCTGCTTCAGGATCTCTAGAATGTCTGCAAATGAGACATCTTCAGAAGGGGAACGGGGGGAACCCTCAGAATCATCTAAATCTGTGTCAGACGTGATGGACTCAGGTGAGTCAATGTGTTTCCTCTTACACTTCCTCTTCCGGGGGGCTCTTCTGCCAAATCAGGAGAGGCCTCGGAAGAGGATGAAATCCCACATGGGGTTCCTGAGGAGCTGGCTCTCTGCGGTCCGGGATGAGGGAGTGAGTCGACTTGACCTGAGGCACCGTAGAGGGAGGGGCGGACGGAGCCGACTGTGGAGTAGAGCCAGGCTCTAACACACTCCGCATGACCTCGAATGCACCCCTGTCAGGCAAAGCCAGAGGTCCCGCTCCGAGAAGCTAAGAACCTCCTCGGCACCGACAGTGATGGCTCGAGGCCGATGTCGAGCCGAACTTACCAGCGCCGAAGCACCGAGAGGGAGAGGGTCGGACAAGGGTCCGATGCCACTCACCCCTCGAGCCGACGAGGGAAGTCCGGCGCCGAGATTCTTCCAAGGAAGAAATCGAGCCGCGACGGAGCGAAGACAATTGTATCGGCTCCGACGCTAACACAGTCTCGGTTCCGACGTGACCCGGCTCGAGCTCAAGAGAGTCGAAGGAGGAATATATTGATGGACGGGGCAGGCATCGACTGATGAGTCGGGCTCTGAAGCATCTGGGCCAGTGCCTCGGACATAAGAAGTCGACTCACTACCCTCTGAAGGTCATGATCCGACAGCCTCGATGACCTAGAGGAGTGAGATCTTTGGCTCCGTTCAGACAGCAGGGGAGATCCTGGAGCCGAATGAACGGAGCCAAGGGATGGTGACCTGGACCTCTTCTAGTTGTCGGCTCCGAAGGTCTGGTCGGAGCCGACACGGAATTTCTAATACCTCGGCTCCAGCCGGGCCGAGGGAACCACAGAAACTGTGGACTGAGACTCATCGGCTCCAGCCGGAGCCGATGTAGACAGAGGTTTAGAAACCTTAGGTCTCGGCTCAGTTGTCGGAGCCGAAGACCTAGATGCCTTAGAGGGCTTCCTGTAGATACAGAAAGGGAATCCTCTGGCTTGAGTAAGCCCCTTAAAATCAACTTATTTTTCTTTCCTGCAGGACCCTGGGGCTGAAGCCATGGCACACAGCACAGGAGTCCTGCAGGTGCAAAGGTCCCAGACAGTAGACACAAGAAGTGTGAGCGTCTGTCAGAGACATTTTCTGACAGCACGCATCACACTTCTTGAATCCGGAGACCTTTGCTTCTTTAGACATATCTAAAGGTGTAATCACACACACAGTCACAACACACTAATTACACCCTGTCTAGTTTAAAAAATAACAAACCACTAACTAGGTTTTTTAAATAAGAAAATAACACACACACTCCACTAGGGAAAGAAAAAAGGCCTGTAGGCCCAAGGGAAGAACTTAAAGTTCTTGAGGGAAAAAAACAGGAATTTTTTAGAAAGGGGATAAGAATTTCTCTAAACTAAGGGAAATAAGTAAAAATATTAAAATTAAAGGGGTTTTAATAGACTAACTTCACAAGAAAAGTCACTTACCAAGAACCGGTAGAAAACCAACACCTCGATAGCTGTAGCGGCAAACGAGATCTGAGGTAACTCTCGCCTAGCATTGTGGGATATAAGGGGAGCCTCGAGCCGGTGGAACCAACTCTCGAGCTTTTACAGTGGCCGAGTCGGAGCCGAGGTCGGCTCCAAACCCATCCAGCAAGAATGAAGGCGAGATAGACAACTTAACATCACAGTAATTAACAAAAAGAATAATATAAGCAGAACAGGTATACATATATGAAAGATTCAGCAATACTGACCTTAACATAAACTACATAATATAGTATAAAACATGGAATTAAGTGAGAGAAAATGACACACAATGCAGCATTTGTAAAATATAATGCAGGTAAACCCCAGAATATGGAGCAGAGTTGGCTCCACCACCATGCACCACCTCAATAATGGGTGCTAAACCCTAACCCCACACCTTCTCCTCATAAAAAAACTTCCGATAACACTGCCAGTACATAAGGCACACACAGTCACAAACACATATAAACAGCATTACATCTATCCCCTAACCGAACCTTGACTCTAACCCTACAATATGCAAACTCACACACAAACTTACAACACCTATCCTTCACTCATCGCCGACACTGACCCTAACTCACCTACACACGCACAATGTCACCCCTCAACCCACTTACCTGTCTGAACATTACAAACCATCGGCATTTCTACTGTTTAGCTATCCATACCACTGACATTAAACTACACCCCCTCCATTTGTCGAAAAAAATGGCATTCGATAAAAAGCAGGGGAACCTTTAAATCCTTTTAATATATATATATATATATATATATATATATATATATATATATATATATATATATATATATATATGGGTCTACTTTGATTCACTGAAAATTCATTTCACTGAATTTCAATTCACCCTCAACAAATCGCTGAAAGTTCAAATCACTGAAAACTCATTTACACTGAACATAAGTACTGTTGGGCAAATAAAACGTATATGCCCTTTTCCCCACTGTAGTGCGATGCTGGAGTTAATATATAGTCAGGGTGGGTGGGAGGGTGTAGCACCCCACCTACTTAGCTTTTATATTTATGAATCTCATTTCACTGAAAGATAACAATATAAAATCGAAAGTAGGTGGGTGGCTGTGCCCCCCCCCAACTATATATATACTATCTCCAGGATCACACTACAATTTTATTTGCCCAACAGTACTTACATTCAGTGAAATGTAAGTCAGTGAAATGAGTTTTCAGTGATTTGAACTTTCAGCGATTTGGTGTGAGTGTTTTGAAATTCAGTGAAATGAGTTTTCAGTGAATCAAAGTAGACCTACACACATACACAAAACGTGTATTCTATGATGGGTCTTATGAGGGAAGTACAGAGAGGAATTATAATTTCTTTACTCCTGTAGATATGCCATGTACGAGGATGTCCTGATTACAACTGAAAACATGGTATTTAAAGGGCAGTTCATTGTCAATGAAGGTACCCAAATCCCCAATAAATGAGTCAGTTTTAAGGGTGTGTGTGTGTGTGTGTGTGTGTGTGTGTGTGTGTGTGTGTGTGTGTGTGTGTGTGTGTGTGTGTGTGCATGTGTGCATGTGTTTAACGTGTTACAAGCTGGGAATTCTTGCTTGGTATAGCACACAGAACCACACTTCATTTTTTGGCATTAAGCTTTAGTGTATGATAGTATACAGGACATTAATCTAATCAATGCTACACTGAAGGATATGAGCATTTGAAGAGGAAAATATGATGCCATCCAGTTTGCATTCATTGGTAAACTTAATGTTCAGCACACATAAAAGTGTGGAAAACTCTACTGGTCACATTTTATGTGAAACAGGTACCCCAAACGTAACTATGTGGATCCTGCTGGTAAGTAGGTTGGCTATTTTTTTTTTTTTTTGCTGACATAAGGATTACCATCATTGTGTATAAGGCAAGCTTGTAAATAATACATGTATGGAGAATTTCATTAAAGGCTTTAGCAGGGTCCAAATAAGCAGTTTGGATGGGGAAGCCCATATTTATGGCTTCCCATCACCTATCAAAGAAATCAACAAGGCTAAGTAAATAGGATCTGCCTTTAACAAACTTAGACTAATTTGGATCAAAGGACTGCAGGTTCCCCACATCATCACTATTTAACAGATCTGCTATGTGTTCCACAATTTTGAAGATGACACTACTGAGACTTAATGGTTTGTAATTACCTGTATTTCTGGTTGGGACACCTTTATACAGAAGGATCATTACAACAGTTCTCCAAGCATTTGGTACATAACCAATGGTGTAACTAAGGTTAAAGAGGTTAAGAAGGGGTTAAAAAAAGCTGTATTTAGTGCTTACTGGTTTAAAAGCCAGTGTTTGAGCCTGTTTCCTGCCTTTCCTGTAACTAGTCTAGTCCAGATACAGATTTGCTGTATCCAGGACTGTTTGTAAGCTTCTGAGCCCCCCAAGCCTTTCTGTGTTGGATAACATTTCTAGTTTATCAGTGGGAGTGGTAAGCACTAGGTAGGCTATCTACCACAAGAGGAGTGGTTTCTGGCCCAGAAATTTTAGTTTATTGGCTGTTTGGGCAGTTTCTCCATCCCTTTCAACTTTTTGGTTTAAAAGCCCGCATTTGCTCTTGTTTCCCACCTTTCCTGTAACTAGTCTAGTCTAGATACAGATTTGCTGTATCCAGGACTCTGTGTAAGCTTCTGGAATCCCCAAGCCTTTTTGTGTTGGAGGGAAGTCTTCTAGCTTAACAGTGGGAGTGGTAAGCACTAGGTAGCATATCTACCACAGGAGGAGTAGTTTCTGGCCCAGAAATTGTAGTTTATTGGCCGTTCGAGCAGTTTTTCCATCCCTTTCAACTTTCTGGTTTAAAAGCCCGTGTTTGCACGGGTTTATGCTTGTTTAAGCTCCGCCTAGCGGTGCCGAGCTAAGGTAAACTATTAATGGTGCCAGAAAGTCTGCTCTTAAGTTTTTCTCTTGAATCTTGCTTGTTCTTTCTCTCTTGCACTTCAAATAGCTTAATCGCGTTGCACTTCAACAGGTTTTTGTCGCAATTATTGTAGCACACCTAAGTTCCTTCAGAACTAGTTGTTCTTCACAGAAATCGCTCCTGTACTTAGTAGTTATGACCACCCCTCCTGTAAGATTAAAGAGCGGCTCCCTGTGCTTTCTTCTATTAACCTGCTGCACTTGGGTTTTCTGAGGCAGTGTAGCAACTGCCTCATGTACACAGACAACCCTCTCCTCTTACCTCCTAAAAGTTAGACTTGTGAGAGATGCACTTATATCACCAAACCGGAAGCTACGCACTCTCCAGCCAAGACTGGACTAGTTGGTCAAGAGGAGGTCAGCACCTGCACCACACCACATGGAACACACAGCCCTCCAGAACACCCACCATCACATCTCTTACATAAAAACACAAACCACACACCCACCTTCGTTGAGGCTCTCAATAGAAATTTACCCAAACAGCAGAAACCTCTAAGACAGAAAGGCACTCGACCACCACAACACAGCACAAACCACAGGACACATAGCTCACCTCCACAGTGTGCCCCTCAACCTAATCCCCTAAGGCTAAACACCTTGCCCAATACATTAATCATAGGTGACTCAATGGTGAGGCACACAGATGTCCCACTCAGGTGTCTATCAGGTGTCAGAATCCAACACATAACACACGCACTCAGGTCACGCCACAAGTACAAGTATGACTCTGTCATTGTCCATGTGGGTGTGAATGACCTGAGATGCATCTCCCTGGACTACATGAAAAGAGACATGGTGAAGCTCTCAGATTATGTGGCCCAGGCAGGTATGACCCTAGCCCTGAGCAGTATCCTACTGTCACCCAGAATTATACCACAGTACAAACAAAAAATGATTGGCTTCAACAATTGGCTAAGTTGCTGGTGTCATTCTAAGGGGATCCAGCATCTGTCTGCTTGGGATGACATGACTGACAGACCTCGGTGCTTTGTCAGAGATGGCCTGCATCTGTCACCCCTAGGCTTCCGGGTACTGGCTGAGGATCTTGCCACTCCTATAGTGCCTTTTCTTAGGCTGTGTTCCAAAGACCAAATTGCCACCATAACAGCTATAAATAAATGCAATCTGAGGGTCATGCTGCTCAGTGCTAGAAGTCTAAATCTCAAGATGCACTCATTCGAAGCACATTTGTGCTGTAACGGAGACTTGGTTTAAAGCGGCAGAAAGCACCCCTGCGCTCCCAGGGTGTAACTCATTCCACACCTTTCTGCCCAAAAACATGGACCGTAGCTCCAAAGGTGGTGGTCACTCCATATTCATAAAGGATATGCACACCTCCAGACTAGTTGCCCAGCATAATGGATTTGACATGCTTCAGGTACAACTAAGATTGGATAAGATGGCGATCCAGGTCATAGCCTGCTATAGGTCGCCAACCATGTCCATAGACTCTCACTCCATGTTCTTAAGCACCCTGGAATCTATCAAAGTCCAACCCAACACTCTCATACTAGGAGACTTCAACTACTCCTCCATCAACTGGGAAAAACTACTCAAGCACTAGTACACTGGCACAACGCTTCGTGGAATTCATCACTTCCAGTGCCCTGGACCAGCTCATTCTGACCCCCACTAGAGGAAGCAACATCCTTGACCTGGTTATTACTAACATGGGTGACCGTTGCTCTACACCAATAGTGAATCCCTCCCTGGTCAGATCCGACCATAAACTAATCACCATCGAAATCCACATCTCACCCACACAAACCCGCAAAGGTAACCACCTTGAAAAACTTGTTCAAAGCTGACTTTGGGCTCCTAAAAACAGAGGTGGCTAACTTCATGGCACCCATGCCAATGGAAAATAGCTGCATGACTGCAAATCATACACCAGTGCACTGTATGGACATGTACATAATATATGCATGGAACTAGCCATATCCAACAGAACTAAGATGCTCTCCTCCAAAGAAAGGAAGCCAATCTGGTGGTCCCCTGCCATTAATAAACTCTACAACAGAAGGAAGAAACTGTTGCAGAAAAAGCTGAAGACCCAAGATGGAAAAAACTCCCTTATTAGCCTCAACAAAAAGCTGAGATCCATCATCAACTCCTCTAAAGCCAGCTATGAAGGCAGAATTGCAGCAGACACTAAAAACAATCACAAAGCTTCTATAGTTATATCAAGAACCTACACGGCAATACCCAGATTTGCTCTGAGTTACTGCAAAATGGTACCTCTTATACTATGTCAACAGATACTGCCAACATACTGGCCAACAGATTCAGTGCCAACTTTACCCCCCCCCCCAAAGGACCAATCACAATACCGGAAGAATGCCAAGCACCCAGCATTACTGCAGCACAGGTTAAAGCTGCACTGTCCAAGGCCAAGAATACAGATTCCATGGGACCCGATAATATTCCTGGCTGTGTTCTACATGAACTACAAAGTGAGCTGACACCACATCTGTGTGCCCTGTTCAGTCACAGTCTCACCTCAGGCTTTGTCCCTACCGAATAGCACACTACTACAGTCATCCCTCTCCATAAAGGGGGAGCAACTACAGACTCAGGGAATTATTGCCCCATTAGCCTGACGAGTCTGATATGTAAAGCTATGGAGCACATCACCATGGACCTGATTTATAAAGATACAGGAAATCTCCAAACTCTAGACCCCATGCAATTTGGCTTTGTGAAAGGGAGATCATGCCTGCTCAACCTGGTTGACTTCTTTGAGTCAGTCACCAGGGGTGTGGATGAAGGTAAGGCAGTGCATACAGCCTACCTTGATCTGGCCAAGACCTCTGATACCATTCCTCACTCGGGAATTATTGATAAACTCATCAAACTAGGCATCAACCCCTATATCAATAGGTGGGTTGCAAATTGGCTCACAGATAGAACACACAGTGTGTAAGTAGTAGACTCCAAGTCAGACTGCCGACCAGTCATGGGTGGAGTCCGACAGGCATTGGTCCTGGGTCTTCTCCTGTTCGGCATCTACTTTTCAGACGTCCAGGCCAACACAAAGGGACTCTGGCTGACAACATTCACAGACGACTGCAAGCTGGGAGCCATTATTAACTCCCAGAGTGATGCAGACATCTTACAGAAAGGCCTCACTGAGACCAATGACTGGTGTTGAAACCATGGCCTTCAGCTTAATGCCAAAAAATGTGTCATCATCCCCTTTGGTAAAAACTCAGTTCCAACTAATTACCACATTGATGTGAGCCCACTGAACACTGAAGTCGTTATAAGAGATCTGGGGACCAGGATGACAACAACCTCTCCTTCGACCACCACATTGCGACTGTGGTCAGAAAGTCCTTCTATGTGGCACATCTCATTACCAAAGGTTTTGCTTCCAGGAAGAAAGAGGTCATAGTCTCTCTCTACTCTTCTTTCATTAGACCAGTCATTGAGTATAATGCCCCCTTTGGCATGTACCTCACTAGACACCTGCAACAGCTGGAGAGAGACCACAGAAGTACCTCACAAACAGGATCCTAGGCATTAAACACGTGTCCTTCAAAAGACTCCAGCTATTCTGTCTCATACCACCTACTTAGAGGCGATCTTTGCCTGACTTACAAAGCCATGTCTGACTCAGCTCTGTGAGAAATGCTATATCTAAAGAAATCACAATCCCTCCACACCACACGCTCCAGAGACCTCAACCATATTACCACAATCACCAGAACATGCTGGAGGGACAGGTTCCTCACCCAGAGTCTGCCCATGCTCTGGAATAGATTTCCCATACATGTCAAGCACCTCACTGTCCCTCTTCAAGAGAAATCTTGATGAGTGGATGGGTAATAGAAAGTTCACCTCGGGGATCACTCCAGTGGCTCTACTTGATAGAGGCACTGGGAACTAACGTTGGGCGGCATGATGCCAGGGCACTTCTAGGGGCTAGGCTTGTAAATGCTCCAGGGCCATTAGCCTAGTAAACACCTATGAACCTATGAACTAAGAGACAGATGGGCATGCTGTCTAGACCCATGAAACCATGACAGTCCGGTCAATCTATCACACCCAACTCACAAGGCACTGACAAGGAGAATCCCAAGCAAACAGCTAATGCCTTTAATACCTTTTTCACCGAAGCAATTCAAACTCTTGCCAGTCAGCTCTCTAGTCATAACACAACTATATCCAATTCTAATTCAAACCCACCACATCCATTCTTCTTCCAATCTGTTCCAACAGCATATATTCTCTCCCTTATCCAAAAACTCAAACCATACACTCCCTCTGCTGACTTACTACCCGCAGAATACTTACAGTTAGCAGCCAAATCCATAGCTTACCCTATCTCCATACTAATCAATAGAACCATCACTAAAGGGTATGTCCCTAAACTCTGGAAAGTTTCCCATATTATTCCCCTTCACAAGGGTGGAAATTCCACTGAACTCTCCAACTATCGTCCCATAGCCCTACTCTCTCCTTTATCTAAGATTATGGAAAGGTGTATCCACAAGCAATTGCTTGGCCACCTTCTCCATAATAACTTGCTTACCAATACCCAACATGGTTTCAGACCTTCCATAGCACTACCACTGCCCTCCTTTCCTTTACAGACACCATCAACAAAAACCGTAACCTTAACATGCTTTCCTCTGCACTTTTCTTAGACCTGTCCAAGGCTTTTGACATGATTAATCACCAAATACTCATACATATTCTTAAATCTCTGTCACTTGATACACTAGCTGTAAAATGGTTCCAGTCCTACTTAAATAACAGACATCAAGCTGTACTCTGGAACTCCACTCTCTCTACCTGTTAACATTGGTGTCCCTCAATGGTCCATTCTGGGCCCCCTCCTGTTTACTTTATTCATCAATGACCTTCACCAAGTAGTTCCCCAAGCTACATGCATACAATACGCAGACAACTCCACACTTATTTGCTCAGCCACATCTGTGTCTGAACTTCACTCCCTGACACAACACACATTTAACTCTGTAGAACAATGGTTTACACAATGCTGTCTCTTACTCAACCACCAAAAAAACTAAACTCCTCCTTTTTACACCTACTAGCAAATCCCCCCAAATAGACTTCACTATATCATCTAAAAATGGTACACCTATATCCTAAGATCTTACTACCAAACTGCTAGGTATCACCATAGACAACAACCTTAACTTCAACACCCATATCAGCAACACTTTGAAAACTATTAATAAAAAAATAGGCTCTCTTTACAGAATCAAACCCTTCCTCACTCCTGCAACTAGAATAACTATTGCCCACTCCCACCTAATCTCTACTCTTCTCTATGCCTCACCCATATTTACCAATCTCTCAAAAAATAACCTTAAGAAAATAGAACTCTCCTACAACAATATAGCCAGGTTTGCCACAGGTAACCCCTTCAGAACCCACCACTGTATTAATCTAAAGCAACTAGGGTGGCTTGAATTACAACAGCAGCTGAAATTTAATCAACTAGCCATCACCCATAAGACACTTTATCAACCTGCCAAAACACCCATACTATCTACTCTTATTCACCCCTACCATAACCTGAAATCTCTTAGATCCTCACAAAATCTTCTTTTAAATATCAACAAAGCAAGCAATAAGGCCAGTGACTCTCTCTTCTCTAATACTGTCGGAAAAACCTGGAACCTGCTTCCCTCCAAACTTTCTACACTCCCCTCTATAACTCTTTTTAAAAAGAACCTAAAGCTCTTCCTCAAAACACATTGAATGTGCCCATGTACGAACCCTGACTGACCAACTAGTTTTTGCTACTTGACTCAACCCTACCTTCTCAACCCTGCTTTTACTTCATCTTAACACCAAATGATCCACTTCTTCATCATAGTATTACTACTGTCTAAAAAAAAAAAAATGTAATTATTAACATGTTTTACTATTAGACGTATTACGTAACTACTACTTCTCTTAACTTTCTTTTTATCTACACTTACTGTACATTATGCTATTTTTCTTTCTGAATACTTATTTGTAACTGTATTTCTACTAAGTTAAGTCTAATACTCTACATTTTTAAGCATTATTAATATGTGACCAGTTAAAGTTTGTTTATCTCCTGTACTGTGAATGTATTTGCATTATAAACATGTACTACTTTTGATGAGAAATTATTTTAAACTGTTTGGAGCTTAGCTACCCGGGCCTCTACTGAAAATGGACATATATCCAGCTAGACTAGCCCGGTCAACAAATGTAAAATAAAATAAAATAAAATAAATAAAAATAAATAAAATGAATGTAGTACTCTTAGTGCCTGACAGATGGGAGTTAAAATCAGAAGTAAATGCAGAAGTTTAGGAAAGGATGGTGGGGAAACACTTTAAAATGTATCTAATTTGTCCATGAACAAAAGGCGATTTGCTTGGCAGAAACTTTTACATGTAGTATACTTCAGGGGGTAGTTGTATTTGTTATGATAAAAGATAATAGTGCATTGTTTAGACTTCACCAAACAGGATGAAACGTACAGCCGAATTCCCATATATAACACTGGTGAAGTCAAGAAAATTTGTTCCCTGTAGTGGGGCAGTGTATGCCATTGATCTAGGTAATGAGAATTGGCATTCACAAAATGTAGGCAACACTATGAGTACTTATTTGTAATATAGGTTTACCAGCTGATAAACAGGTATGTAAATTCACCTAGAAGCAGTGTACTGGATATAATGGGTATCTCTTCCAAGTAATTTAAGTATAAACAACACTAAAAGGAGACATAGACGAGGAACTATAATTTGCAAGGATATGTTAGCTGATTTTTCTTATGGTGACCAAGACCTGAAGAAGCCAAAGTACATATCATGTGGGATCTGGTACGAGATGACTGAAGTACAGATTCATTCGAAGAAGTAAATTCAGCTTCCAGTGGGCCTGAATGAATACTTAACCACAGAACCCAGGTATAAATGGATTGTTATCAATACACTGAAACCAAGTTGCAGTAAAATAGTGTTGTGAAAGTGCTTGAGGATAAGAAGGGTCCTCTCTTTGTCATGTTTGGCAAGGATAGACTATGTGACTAATTGCAGCATTGTCAATAAACAAGACTTTACCAAGGGAGGCTTTGGGATCCTTATAGCTGCAGCCTTGCAGCACTGATGAGTCTTTGTGGAGCAGGGTAAGAATACTAATGTGGTTGTAGCAATGTGCATAGATGGTTCAGGCTTGTGAGGGAGCTGTCTCGGAGCCTTCCTTAAGGATTTTTTTATCAACCTCAGCATATATAGGTTTACTGTTAGAAAAGTTGTGTACTGTAAGTAGGATTCTTCTGGATACTCGAAGATAGTGAGACATTGCTATACAATCTGAATAAATATTTGTGTCTCTCTCAAAAGTTATTTGTTAAGGGTATTGGGGTATCAGTAAGTATAAGGCAGTTTTTACACTGCTCCAAGGTACCAAGTGCAAGCAAGCTAACCATACAAGGAGCTGCAGCAGACTGAAAAGCCATGATGCAGAGATAGATGAAGGCCTGTATAACAGTAATTTAATAGCCAAGGTTGATTTAATTTAAAACTATATATATATATAGAGAGAGAGAGAGAGAGACATAAATAAACAGAGAAATTGAAAATGAGCATGAATTAGGTCTCAGGAAGGTTAGCTTTGTGCGCAATGACAGTGATGAGTCAGTTACAGTAAAAACATGTGAGTACTAACACAGATCTGGCTAGTAATAATAAAGGTACAAGAAAGAGCAAACAATAGACATGGCCGGGAAAAGATGATTAAAAGCTTCCTTGCCTCCATCAGCAAACACAATCCCAACTGAGATCCACAGAGGCAGGTCCTGTTTTCTCCTCAGGTATATCTCAAGTTCCAGACGTCATAAAGAGATGATTGTAGCTTTCCTTTCTCTAGGCCTTGCCTCATCTAGAATTGCATAGAGCTTTGCAGCCATGCAGAACTGTGATAAGTGGTGCTACTGTTTTCAATATAAAGCAGAGGATTGCTCACTAAAGCAGCAATAGGCTCATAAACAAACTTGTTCAGGAATGGCTCATAGCAGAAACAGCCACGATAAAATGGCTAATGTTCCTATTCTCACTAACAGCCATCAGCAAAGACAACTAAAATTCAGATCCGGTAAAGAAGATCCCGAGTGTTGTCAACTGATGTGTTTCTACGGCCCTAGATGTTAAAAGGGGATAATGTTGTTCTCCTTCCTCCTGTACTTGTCTAGTGCTGTGCAAGATTGCACAGCATTACTGAGCAGCTCATAAGAAAAGACATGATATTTTTTTTTTGGGGGGGGGGTCTTACATGCCTAAAGAGAACACCAATAATATACTCTAATGCTCGTCAACATGAACAGAAGAGATTAAGACTGGAATGGGCCATTACATAAGCAGTGGGCAGCTTATGAACCACTGAGTTAAAGAGCACAACAAGGACAGACAAGGTTGGCAGAGAAAAATCCATGATAGTGACAGAGTAGCAGTAACCAAGCCATACCTCTCGCTCTCAGTGCAAGAAATCTGGGCAAAGCCAGACATAATGGGAGAACACAGGCCCAAAATAGGGACAAATTTTAAATATTGCTCCTATTAACACAGTAACTAGCTAGAATTACAGAACCATAAAACTTACAGCACACACTGGCAGTTCTCATAAAGATACAACATTAAATTGTACTCTGTGCTTCACTCAGACTGATTATTAGACAACAAACTACTGGTAAACACATACACAAAAAGTCAATGATCTCTTGCATTTGGCAAAACTATCCATGATTCCCTAAAACTGAGACATACTTTATAATTATCCAGCAGTACTAAGATGTAATTAAAATATTTACTACCTGATGTCTAGCTATACTCACAAATAAACTCCAGTCATCATACTGAGGTTATGACATGCAAAATAAACTACTATTCTAGTTGAAGAAAATTAGAAGTTATGTACTCACCATAACGTTCCATCTGAGTAGGTGTATTCATTTGTCTGCAACCTGTGGGTTATGGATCCGATATCGGATCCGAACCGGCATGGTTTTCCAGCTATGGATCCAAGCTCTCAGCTCCTCCCCTCACCCATAATGCCCTGCTCTACCCTCATGACCTCAGATCGAGTTTGCCAAAGCAACAATACCCTAAAAAGGGTAACAAAGAATATGCAGGAAACTGAAAGGCCAGGGGGATAGGAGGGCGGGATGGTTGCAGACAAATGAATACACCTACTCAGATGGAACGTTATGGTGAGTACATAACTTCTAAATCTGAAGTAGGATATTCATTTGTCTGCAACCTGTGGGACAGAGTCCCCAGCTACCTGAATCTTGGGCGCCATCATGGAAGGATATTCGAGCACCTGAGCCAAAGGATGCTCTACCCCTAGATGCAAGATCCAACTTATAGTGGGAAATAAACGTATGAGATGAAGCCCACGTGGCTGCTGCACAAATATCATCTAGAGGAATCCTAGCCTTGAAGGCTGCCGAGGTAGATACTGACCGGGTTGAATGGGCATGAACACCCTCCGGTGCGGCCTTCCTGAAGCTTGATAAGCCAATAAAATGCACTGTGAAATCCAGCGGGACAGAGAAACTTTAGAGATTGGCTTGCCCAAATTGAATTTTGCAAAGGAAATAAACAGCTGGTCGGATTGCCTATGACCAGCTGTCCTGTTCAGATAAAATCTAAGTTGCCTGTGAACATCTAGTGAATGTAGCTTATATTCACCTTTGTTTTCATATTTAGGGAAGAAAACAGGGAGGTTAATGGATTGATTGATGTTTGCTTCAGAAGCGATTTTAGGAAGAAAGGACGGGTTGGTCCTGAGGGAGACACGGTCCGGATGAAATACCAAGTAAGGAGGTTTAGCTGATAAAGCTTGAAGTTCAGAAACTCTCTTGGCTGATGTAATGGCTACCAAAAGGCTGTCTTGTAGGACAAGAATTTGAGATCCACCGTAGCCGCTGGCTCGAAAGGAGGAGCGGTCAAGGCCTGTAGGACTAAAGAAAGGTCCCAAGGAGGAACTGCTTGTTTTATAGGGGGCCTGAGAAGAAAAGTACCTTTAAGAAATATTTTACACAATTTGGCTGACATAAGAGGATTAGAGTCATGGCCAATGTGATAGTGAGAAATTGCCGCCAGTTGAACTTTGACTGTGGAACTGCTGGCACCATCATTAAAGAGAGTGGTTAGAAAGTCAAGCACTAAAGGGAGAGGAACCGTGAAGGGATTCAGGCCTTGCCGCTCCGCCCACACAGAGAAACGTTTCCATTTGCTTGGTAAACCTTTCTAGTGGATGGTTTATGAGCCGCCACCAAAATAGCCTTTACAGGTGAAGAAATACCGGGAGTCCTTATCAAGAGTGGAACTGGAGCAGCCAAGCGGTCAGCTTCAGGTTGTCCAGGTTCGGAGGAGGAATGCAGGATGGATGGGATATCAGATCCGGGATGGGATCTAGAATCCAAGGAGGATTCACTGAGTGAGACCTTAGGAAGGGGAACCAGATCTGTCGAGGCCAGAATGGAGCAATGAGAATCATTCTGCAACCCACCCGAGAGGCTTTCTGAAGAACTTGCAGCATCAGAGGCAAGGGTGGATAGGCATACAGAAGACCGGGTGGCCAAGCATGCACCAGAGCGTCTCTTGGGGTACCTCCGGGAGGAGGTATTAGAGCGAAAAACTGTCGCACTTGGTGTTTGAGGGAGAAGCAAAAGATCGCATGAAGGGGTTCCCCACCGTGCGAATATGCGTTCCGCTACTTGACAATTGAGAGACCACTCGTAAGGGGTCAGAATGGTGCGACTGAGCTTGTCCGCTAGGATGTTGGACCGACCGGAATGTGCGTTGCTATTAGAAAGCGATTGGTGGAGATTGCCCATTCCCAAACTCTCATGGCCTCTCGACAAAGAGGGTAAGACCTTGTTCCCCTTGCTTGTTGATGTACCAGACAACAGACATGTTGTCGATTGAATCGCAATTGTTCCCAAGGGAAGAAAGTCCTGAAGTGCTAGCAACGCTAAGAGCACTGCTCTCATCTCTAGAACATTGATATGCAGTAAGGTCTCTGAATCGTTCCACGTGCCTTGGACTGTCCGGCCCAAAGTGCCCCCACCCGAGGCGGAGGCGTCCGTGGTCACCGTGGCGAGAGGGGAGAAGCACAAAATGGGCGGCCTTTGTGGAGATCCGGGAGTGGAGCCACCACAAGAGGGACCGCTTGCAAGCCTTGCTGATCGCTATGGGATGATGCATGGGGAGAGCAAGGTATGACCACTGTACTAAGAGCGTCCACTGTAGAATGCGCATATTGAGCCTGGCAAGAGGAAGAAGTGCTATAGCCGAAGCCATGGACCCTAGAGCCCTCAGGACCAACTCCGCTGGAACAGAACTTGAATGGAGAATGGCCCGCACCTGGAGCTGCAGATTTAGAACTCTGTCCGCAGTGAGGAAGGCTCGTAAACTCCTTGTGTCTAGCCTGGCCCCTATAAAATCTAAGAGCTGTGTGGGCGCCAGGTTGGACTTTTTTGTATTTATTGTGATGCCCAGAAAGGAGCAAGATGGAGAAAGGAGTCTCGCCAATAGAAGTAGATGCCTTGTTGGGGCGGTAAGAAGCCAGTCGTCCAGGTAGGGAAAGACCTGCACCCCTGAAGCCTCAGGTGGGCCGCTACCACTGCTAGTACTTTGGTGAACACCCTGGGGGCTGTGGTGAGACCAAAGGGAAGGACCCGAACTGGTAGTGACTGGCTCCCAGCCGGAAGCGGAGAAACCTCCTGGAGCGCCTGTCCATCAGGATGTGGTAGTACGCGTCCTTGAGATCTATCGAGCACATCCAGTGATTTTCTCCCAGAAGGGGGAGAATAGATTGCAGAGTGACCATTCGAATTTTTCTTTGGGGACTGCCAGATTCAAGAGAGAGAGGTCTAGGATTGGTCTTAGTTCCCCGTCTTTTTGGCACTAAAAGAATCTGGAGTAGAACCCTGATCCGATCTGGTCTGGGGGAACGGGCTGGATGGCTCCTTTCTTTAGCAGATGGCCAATTTCTGCCAAAGCGGCCTCCCGTTGACCGGGTGGGACGTCTGGGAGGGACTTCAACTTTGGAAGGTGAAGGAAAGGAATGCGATATCCCTGGATATGATTTGGAGAACCCAGCGGTCCGATGTTATGGACTCCCATGCCGCTAGGTGCCCCGAACGTCCCCGACTGCCTCCAGAGTAGAGCAGTCGGGCAACCCTCAGGGTTGCTGCGGGCCGTTCAGAGAAAGGTTCCTGGACCCGAAGTTTCTGGGAGCCCCTCTGCCTCTAGGGCGGCGTCCTCCCTGTCCTCCTCTGCCACGGAAGGACTGGTTGTCCGGAGCAGGCTGGGACTGCTGCGACTTCGGAACCACATCTTCTTCTGACCCTTTTGGTTCCTAGAATAGGGCCTCTGGGGTGCAGAGAAGCGGATTCCGACGGCAGACAGCGTCTTCCGTCCTTCGCTCTGGGTCAACGTCTCGCGAACGGTCTTGCCAAACAGAGCAGAACCATCAAAGGGGGCGTTCGCAAATGACGCTTTGAAGGGCTCAGAAAAATCGCAGTGACGGAGCCAGGCCTGACGTCTAGTGACCAGTCCTGTCCCCGCAGCTCTAGCGGCGCCCTCCGTTGCATGGGAGAGTAGCCGCATAGAAGTATTTGTAACTGACCTAAGAGTGGCCATACGGGTGGAGTGCAGAACTCTGTCCTCCGAAATGGACTCAGGGGGGGATGCAGCGTATTCCTTAATAAGATCTCGCTGCATCCGAATAACATGTGCCAAATAGTTCAGCGCCCTTACCGAGAAGGTCGCCGAACTGAACATCCGCTTCCCCAAGCGGTCCATCATCCGAGACTCCTTGCTCGGTGGGTGGACTGAGGGACTCTCCTGAGCCAGTTCCCTCTTTGTGGCCGCCGCCGTCAACATGGCATCTACCGGAGGCCCCTTACTCCAATGGGTCCGGTCGGATGGCGGACTAAGGATCCTATCCGGTCTTTTGGGAATTGGCTCCACGGTGTCCGGTTCCTTCCACGCCCTGGTGGTAATAAGGTCCACCAGGGCGTCCGCAGGGGACACCCAAGAGGTGGACGGGCCCGCTTCAAATGCCTCCAAGAACACGGACTCGTCCGAGGAAGACTTGGGGGCAGACCACCCCCCCCTTATACGGAGCATTTCCATGATGTCTCCAAAGGAGACATCCTCGGGGTGACCGTGGGGAGCCTTCCCTTCCTCCAAGTCCGTGTCTTCTGTGAGAGACTCGGGAGTCAATGTGCCTCCTTTTGACGTATGCTTGCGAGGGACCTCCTCTGGGGGCTGTCAGGGGAGACCCCGCAAGCAGCAATGTGCTCCATAGGAGCCACTGGGGGCACAGAAAGGGGCTGTCCCAGGGGGCGGATGGTGGAAGCCTGGGCCAGTGCAGAGGGAGCGGGACGGAGCCGAACAAGTGCCGGGGTCCGGAGACCCTCAACAGAGCCCTCTCCACTACATCAAAAGACGAAGGTGAGCCGACCTCGACCAAAGGAGCCTCTAATCGGCTCCCCCTCGGATCCGAGAGTGGACCGGAGCCGGCGCCAAGCACTCGGATCCGAAGGGACAGTACGCTCCGACACAGACGGCGCCGAAGGAGCACTGATCCCCCCGGATCCGAGGCTCGGATCCAGGCTCCGAGAGGTCGGGTCCGACGCACTCGAGGGCAGGGTCGGATCCGAAGTACCAAGTACTATCGGCGCCGACCCACCCCCGGCTCCGCAGCTGCTCGGCTCCAGCTGCTCCGAACCCGGATAGCGGGTCGGAGAAGGAGCAATAGGCTTAAAAAAGGGTGTTGAGCTCCCCCCCGGAGGGGGGGGAGGCAAGAGCACTCCCATCTGCATCTGGGCCTGGATGAACCTTCTCATCATCCGGTCCAGATCAGCATCAGAAAGGCTATGAGTAGATCTCGACGAGGCTACCGAGGTAGGCCTGGAGTGCCTCCTCGATAGCCTCGACGGAGATCGGGTCTCCTCCTCCTCAGGACCCGGTGAAAAGCACACAGGGGACCGGAGCCGAGAAGGAGGAGACCGAACCGACAACGGAGCCGGGGGAGAAGCCCGCTTGGCTGGCGGGGCCGAAACAGAGGTCTCGGCCCGCCGCTTGTGGTGCTTCTCCCTCCGGTCCTTTTTAGCAGCATCCCTCTCCTCTCCAGAAGCGGGAGGTTGAGTCCCAGGAGCAGGAGGGGGTGCCACAGGGGGAACAACTGTAGCCACAGTAGTCCCCGAAGGAGCGGAGGCCGGAGCCGAGTCTGGCGGTAAAAGACCCGCCAAGACAAGCTTGGACCTCCGCTCCCTCAGTGCCCTGGGGTTGAACCCTGCACATATGGAACAGCCAGATGTGAGGTGTTCAACCCCGAGACACTTAACACACCGAGTGTGGCCATCAGCCGGTGAGAGCTTATGGCCACACTCGGAGCATTTTGAAAAGATAGATTTAGGCTGATCAGCCATAATCTACAAGCTACCAAAGTAACTTAAAAGAAAAAGACACACAGGCCTACACACACACTCTACGCAACAGCGAGGGGAGGGAAAAAAAATTAATTAATTTAACTCAAACTAAAACTATTAATGAGGGAAACCTAAACTTTCACACAAAAATACACAAAAAATTTAAAACTTTCTGTTTTAACAGGTAAATATACTAGCACTTAGCTGAGAGCAAAGAACCCAAATCCAGTCACCAGCGCGGCAAACGAGATCTGAGGTCATGAGGGTAGAGCAGGGCATTATGGGTGAGGGGAGGAGCTGAGAGCTTGGATCCATAGCTGGAAAACCATGCCGGTTCGGATCCGATATCGGATCCATAACCCACAGGTTGCAGACAAATGAATATCCTACTTCAGATTACCCTGTTTCTTCTCCCCAGAAGGGAGAACAGCAGTTGGGAAATGTGTTATTCGAAGCCAACTATAATATGGTTACACGATAAAAGCGGTAGCAGAAAAGAAGAAACCACCTCAAACAATATTTGCTGGTTCATCCCTCTTGTACTAGAAAGGGAACAAACACTACTTTCCCATACTTGCTAAGGTTAAGTGGCAACCCATAAAACAAAGCTCCAGTCTATTACTTCGGGCATAATACTTAAACGGCTTCGCATTCTTGCTTTATCACCAAATCAAAAGTTACAATTGTCAGATTTCTACATCCCAATGCCCCCTCATTACTAAACCCTTACAAGAAACTACAAACAAAATGGCATAGACTATATATATATATATATAGATCTACTTTGATATAACACAAATCTATAATCACAAATGTTATTTTTGCGAGACAAAAATAATGAAGCTAAAATTCCCAAACCATGTACTTTTTCTTAGGGCAAGTAAACACTTGCCCATCATGGGGAAATATCCCCTTCTCCCCAGTGTAGTACAATCCCGGAGTTGGTATATATTGTTGGGGGGGGGGTGTAGCCCCCACCTAGGTGGGTTTCAGATGTGGTTTGTGTAATTCTGGACAAGTGTTTACTTGCCCTGGGAAAAAGTACATGGTTCTGGATTTTTTAGTTTAGTTATTTTCATCTCGCAAAAATACCTTTCGTGATTATGGGGTTTTGTTATATCAAAGGAGACTTATACGTGTGTGTGTGTGTGTGTGTGTGTGTGTGTGTGTGTATATATATATATATATATATATATATATATATATATATTACACACACGCACACACATATATACACATACACACATACACACACACACACACACACACACACACACACACACAGCTTCTGCCTTCTACCCATAATGCCCCGCTCCCCCACACTACCTCAGATTGAGTCTGCCCCAAGTATAAAAGCCAACATTTTATCCTAGATAAAGACCAGTCATCCAAGACCATGAGAGAAATGATCAGGAGCTCAACCTGAAGGAACAAAGGTTCCTCTGAAACTTCTTCCAAGTCTGGTTAATGAAAATGAAGATGGACAATACAGATGGAACATTACAGTAAAACATAACTTCTTTATCTGATGTTGTCATCTTCATTTCCATTAACCTGTAGGACAGAATCCCCAGCTACTGAAAAACCCCGGGTGGCTCTCATGGAAGGATATTCTGGAGTATGGCAGAGCCAAAGGCACTCCTGCTTCTGGACAGTATATCCAACTTATAGTGTGAGGCAAACGTATGAGGATTTGACCAGGTAGCTGCAGCACAAATGTCTTTAGTTGAAACCCTGGACCAGGAGGCTTTAATTCACCAGACCTTGTAGAATGAGTTTAATAGCACCTGGCAAGGGTATGTTTCTGGCCGATTATAAAAAAGAAACACAGTATCTCAACCATCTAGACAGAGTAACCTTCGTAATGGATTTTCCTCTCTTTCCCTCAGCGAAGAATACAAACAACTGCTCAGACTTCCTGAAGAATTTGTTCCTGTCTCAGTAGAAACATAACTGCCTATGTACATCCAGCAGATGAAGGGTGTACTCTCCTTTATTCTGATAATTAGGGAAAAAGATGGGAAGATTATCAGACCGATTAATGTTCCCCTCCCTGGCTACCTTGGGCAAAAAGAACGGATTCATATATAAAGTTACCCTGTATTCTTGAAAGATAAAGAACAGGAATTTAGAGGAAAGAGCTTGAAGTTTGGACCTTCTTTGTGGAGGTGATAGCCACTTGAAAAAGGGTCTTCCAAGACAGAAATGTTAACTCAACTGTAGCCAGGGGACTGAACATATGCTTGCAGAATCATAGTCATGTGCCAAGGAGGGGTAGGTTCTTTGATCAGTAGACGAAGCAAAAAGATACCTCTAAGAAAGGCTTTACAAAGTTTTGATGATGTCTGGGGGGGGGGTATACACCTAAATGAAAACTGGAAACAGTTGCGAGCTGGACCTTGATGGTAGAGTAGCTAGCGTCATCATGGAAGAGGGATGCCAAAAAATCCAAAACAACCGCAATAGGAGTTGTAAAGGGGTCTATCTGCTTCTGCTGAGCCCAAATGGAGAACCTTTTCCATTTACTTTTATAAATCCTGTCGGTTGAAGACCTAAGGGAAGAGATAAGAATCCTTTGGACGGGGGAAGAAAGCATGGGACATCTTGCCGTCACTGAAATTGGAGAAACCATGCAATTAACTTTAAACCCTAAACGTCTGGGTGGGGATGCCCTGACAGGTGGGGAAGAAGGTCCAGAATCAGCTTCAACCTCAATAGTGGGCATATCAGTTGAGACCAGAGAAAGGTGAATCAGATTTATTGAGGACAGAAGTGGGCAACGAGGATTACCTTGCTCGTCAACCTGAGAGCCTTCTGTAAAAACTTGGGAACTAATGGCACAGGAAGGAAGGCATATAGAAGAACATGAGGCCAAGCATGGACTACAGCATCTCTGGGTGACTGTCTCTGAGGGGGGATCAAGGTAAAGTACCTGCTGCATTTGTTATTGAGAGGGGATGCAAACAGATTGCTGCAAGGTTGACCCCATTTCCAGATCATCAGTTTTGCCGCAGATGGATTTAAAGATCACTTGTGAGGCATGACTAACACTCGGCTGATCCTGTCCGCTAAAATGTTGAACTCTCCCAGAATGTGCATTGCTATCAGAAAGCGGTTGGTAGAGATTGCCCACTGCCACACCCTCACTGCTTCCTGACATAAGGGGTAGAACCTGGTTCCTCCCCGTTTGTTGATGTACCATACCACAGTTTGTATCACAATAGCCCCCAGATGTAGAAGGCTGTGAAGATCAGCAACACTACAAGAACCACCCTCATCTCCAGTACACTGATATGTAAGTTGGTCTCCTGGGGCATCCATATGCCTTGAACCGCCTGACCCAGATAATACCCCACAACCCATCTGGGAGGTGTCCGTCGTCACTGTGGCATTTGGGGGAGGAAGGATAAATGACTATCCTTGAGAAACATCTGCATAGTGAAGCCTCCAAAGCAGTGAATCCTTACCTACATGGCAGAGTTTGATGGGGAAACTCAAGGGATTCCTGTGAAGAGACCACTGGACCACTAATGTCCATTACATGATCCACATGTGTAGGAGCGCACTAGGTAGAAGTGTTATACTGGCTGCCACAGAGCTCAGTGCTCTGAGAATCAAGCGGGCCAGAGCAATTGAGATGGCCACAATTTGTCTGACCTGAAGTCATAAATTTGTAATTCTTTCTGTAATTAGAAAGGCTTGTGATACCCTTGTGTCTAAAAGCGCTCCAATAAAATCTATAACCTGAACTGGTTGCAGATGAGATTTCTGAATAGTGATTGTGATTCCTAGAAGAGGGGCCAGATGTAAAAGATAATCCCTGATCTGGATCAGTAGATGCTTGGTTGATGCAATCAGAAGCCAGTTGTCCAGATAAGGAAAAATCTAGAAACCTTGCAGCCTGAAGTGCAGTGCCATCACTGCCAAAAATTTAGTGAACACCCTGGGGGCTATGGTGAGGCCAAACGGGAGTGATATGAATTAGTAATGACTGGCTCCCAGTCTGAAAAGTAGACATTGCCTGGAATGTCTGCCCATCTTTGTGTATTAGTATGCATCCTACAGGTCTACAGAGTACATCCAATTGTTCATCTTCAGAAACGGTAATATGGAGTGAATCGTGACCATCCTGAACTTCATGTGCTTCACTGATTTGTTCAAGGTGATCAAGTCCAGAATCAGCCATAAACCCCTTGTTTTTTGGGGCACTAAAAAGAACCTGCAGTAAACACCAGATCAACTTGATCGGGGGGGGGGGGGGCCTTTTGGATGACTCTTTTGCTTAGTAGTTTTTCTGTTTCTAAAGCTGCATCCTCCCTCTGACTGGGTGGAACATCGGGGAGACAATTTCTTTGTTTGGGAGTTTCTGAAAAGGGAATGTAGTATCCTGTGGATAAGATCCTTAGCACCTAACAATCATTTGTGATGGCCTCTCAGGCTGCTAGGTGCAGGGAGAACTGCCCCCCCCCCCCGACTGCCTCCAGAGGAAGGCAGCTGGGCAACCATTCAGGAGTTCTGGAAGGGTTGATCCAAGAAAGTTTCTCGTGACCCTTGGTTTTGCAGATCCCCTCAGCCGCGTGGGCTGTGTTTTCCACTCTGGTTGTTCCCCCCTCTGCCCTTGGGGGAAAAATCTCGCTGCACATCTTGAAAAATACCCTGTTACTTACAGAACAACATCTTTTTACTCCTGTGCTGGTTCCTAGAAAAGGACCTTTGTGGAGAAGAAAAACAAATCTCAATAGCAGACAGGATCTTTCCATCCTTCTCACTGCAGGAGAGTGTGTCGCAAACTGTAAGCCCATGCAAGGTGGAGCCATCAAAGGGGGAATTGATAAAGAACTGTTTGAAGGGCTCTGTAAAGTCACACAGCCTCATCCAGGCATGGTGCCTTATGGCAATGCCAGAATCAGCTACCCTTGATGTACCCTCCACAACGTGGGATATCAGCCTCATGGACAAATTAGCCAGTGACTGGAAGGTGGCCAATCTGGAAGAAAAGTTCTTCTGTTCCTCTGCAGACATGGACCTAGGGGACGAGCTAGAAAAAGAAGTTATGTCTTACCATAACATTCAATCTGTGTTGTTGATCCTCATTCACTGATCACTGATGGGATGTAGGTTTCGTCCTTGGAGCAGAGTTGGCCTTATACCAAGCTCGCACCAGCCAAAAAACTCTCAAGGAAAACTTTTACCCATAGTACCCTTCTCCCTGTTACCTCAGATCGAGTTTGCCCATTATTAATAAAGCAGAGGCAGTTTCTGCGCAAGTACCCTTACTCAGCACTTGGACCCAAAGTATCCCCCAGGAGCCTTAGGAGGGGGAAGGAGGGTTGGACGTGATGAATGAATGAATGAAAATCAACAACACAGATGGAATGTTACATTAAGACATAACTTGTTTATCTGATGTTGTTAATCTTCATTCATTCATCACTGATGGGACAGAGTTCCAAGCTACCTTGTGTCACTTGGGTGGCCCTTATGGAAGAATATTCCTAAGCACCATTGAGCCAAAAGAAGCTCTTCCTAAGGAGACCAAATCCAATTTGTAATGGGTTATAAAGGTATGAGGATTAGCCCACATTGCTGCTGCACAGATATCATCCAAAGAAGCTCTCGAATGGAACGCCACAGAAGTAGCCATAGATCTAGTGGAGTGAGCTTTGATTTTCTGTGGTATAGGTTTTTTCTCATGATGATAAATGAAAAGTATACAATCTCTGAGCCATTTAGATAGGGTCACCATAGAAACTGACTTTCCCATTTTAGGGCCAGAAAAGGTAATAAATAGCTGATCTGATTTGCGCATTGTTTTTGTCCTATCCGGAAAGAATCTCAACTGTTTGTGTACGTATAATGAATGCAGACAGTACTCTCCTTTATTTGAAAAATTTGGGGAAAAAATTCAAGGTCAAAGTCTGATTAATGGAGAAATCCAAAATTACTTTGGGGAGAAATGAAGGGTTTGTCCAGAGTGATACTCTGTCCTTGTGGAAGATCAAATAGGGGCGTTTTATGCATACAGTGAGGATCTCAGAAATTTTCCTAGCTGATGTGATGGCCACCAGAAAAAGAGACTTTCAGGATAAGAACTTGATATCACAAGTTGCTGCAGGTTCAAAAGGAGGTTGTGTCAAAGATTGCAGGATTAATGTGAGGTTCCATGGTTTTATAGGTTGTTTGATTGGAGGTCTAATGTGAGAGACTCCTTTTAGAAAGGTTTTACATAGACAATGTGAGATCAAAGAAGAATTCCCAAAAACAATATGGAAGTCTGAAGTAGCAGCTAGGTGGACTCATATAGTAGAAACTGCATCACCGTCTTCAAAGAAATTTGACAAATACTCTAGTACTGCAGTAACAGGGACTGAGTACAGATCTAGTTTTCTCTGATTAGACCAAATT
The DNA here is from genome assembly GCF_019279795.1 of Protopterus annectens. NCBI lineage: Eukaryota > Metazoa > Chordata > Ceratodontiformes > Protopteridae > Protopterus > Protopterus annectens. Next base: position 1,632,521,657 of record NC_056741.1, on the reverse strand, counting down.
GAGAACCTCTTCCATTTGTCAAGATAAAATTTCCTAGTGGATGGTTTGTGGGAGGCCAGAATAATATCAGGTACTGGGGGAGGAAAGGTTGTTCTGCCTGGCGATCAGCGGAAGTGGAGAAACCAAGCTGTTAGCTTGAGACTGGTTAGGTTCAGGTGACTCAACCCACGAGGGTGAGAAAAAAGGTCTGGAGCTGGTTCCAGAATCCATGGTCGGCATAGTAGGTGAGGCCGGAGAAAGGGGAACCATAGTTGTCGAGGCCAGAAAGGAGCTATGAGAATCACTTTGCTTTTGAAACGAAGAGCTTTCCTCAAGACTTGGTGAATCAGAGGAATGGGAGTGTAAGCATATAGAAGTCCCATGGGCCAATTGTGGGTGAGAGTGTCCCTCAGGGACTCCCCCTGCAGGGGAATTAGAGCAAAGTAGTTGCTGCATTTGTGGTTTGATGGAGAGGTGAATAGGTCGCAGCAAGACTGGCCCCAACAGTTCATAATTTTTGTTGTGATGGACAGATTGAGGGACCACTTGTGAGGCATACAAAATACATCTGCTCAGCTTGTCTGCAATTACTTTGGAACCCCCGTGAATATACGTAGCTATCAGAAAGCAGTTGGAAGCTATCGCCCATTGCCAAATTCTCATGGCCTTTTGACATAAGGGATAGGACTTGGTTACTCCTTGTTTGTTGTTATACCAGACTACTGACATGTTGTCTGATTGAATGGCAATTGTCCCAGAAGGAAGGACAGACTGGAATTCTTGCGATGCTAAAAGCACTGCCCTCAGTTCCAGGACACTTACATGCAGATTGGCCTCTATTGTGGACCATGTGCCTTGGATTGTCATTTCCTGAAAAAGCCCCCCCCCACTCTATCAGGGAAGTATCCATGGCCACAGTGCCTCTGGGCTGAGGAGGATGAAAGGGGCGGCTCCAAAGCTCTGTTTCTGGCCTCATCCACCAAAGTAGGTCCTCTTTGCAAATATTGATTATACGAATCTGAAAGGACGAAGGGTGATGATTTGGGTACCACTGAAATAACAGAAGCCACTGAAGGAATCTCATATGAAGTTTTGCAAGAAGCACCATTGGTATAGAAGATGCCATGGAACCTAGGAGCTGGAGGACCTCCCGTGCTGAAACTTTGTTTTCACAGAGAATCACCCAGAGTTGAAGCCTCAGTCTTTGTAATCTGTGGTCTGGGAGAGAGAGAGACTAAATAGGAGCGGGTGTTGAATACTGCTCCTATGAACTCTATGGATTGGGTCAGCGTCACTTTGGATTTCTCCCAATTTGCTGAATTTCCTAGAAGTTTTGCCAGAGAGAGAGAGAGTGTGTATTTCAGGGCCGTTACCAGCAGATGCTTGGTAGGGGCAGTAAGGAGCCAATCGTCTAAATATGGAAACACCTGGAATCCTTGCAGTCTCATGTGAGCTGTTACTACTGTCATGCACTTGGTGACCATTTTGGGGGCTGTAGAGAGTCTGAAAGGTAGAGCACAGAATTGGGAGTGATTGGCTCTCAGGCTGAAGTGAAGCAGCCTCCTGGAGTGCTTGTCCATTTTGATGTGGTAATACGCATCCTGAAGGTCCAATGAGCACATCCGATCACTGTTCCCCAAAAAAGGGAGAATGGACTGACCCGTGACCATCCGGAATTTTGTTTGGGTGACAAATTTGTTTTGAGATCCAAAATCAGTCTCCAGTCTCCTGTCTTTTTTGGCACCAAAAAGAATCTTGAGTAAAATCCCAATCCGCATTGGCCTGGTGGGACTGCTTGGATGACTCTTTTTTGACACAGCTTTTTTATCTCTAGAGCTGCTTCTTCCCTTTGACTAGGTGGAATGTCAGGAATTCATCTGGGTGGCTTTGGGTAAGAATCGAAAGGGATGTGGTAGCCTCTGGTTATTATCTTCTGCACCCAAGAGTTGGTAGTTATTGATTGCCAGGCAGCGTGGTGCAGACAGAAACTGCTTCCAGAAGAGTTATCCCACCCCCCCGCCTCTGGGGGTGAACTCATCACTTGTGTCACAAAAAGGACCCTGAGACTTTTTGTGCCACAACTTTCCACTCTGATTCCTGGAGAAAGAATGCTGCAGGGTGGAAAAGCATACACCTACGGTAGACAGGGTCTTAGCGTCCTTCTCACACCTGGCTAGGGTGTCCTTCACCTTTGGGCCAAACAGGGAAGACACTTCAACTGGAGCGTTCAGGAAGGAAGACTTGAACGGGCCCACAAAATCACAAAGGCGCATCCAGGCGTGGCATCTCATAACTATGCCTGAACCCGCAGCTCTTGCCCCCCCCTTCGGTTTCATGGTATATTAACCTCATGGACGAGTTCGATATGAATTCCAGGACTGCGAGATGCGAGGCAACTTTGTCACTCATCTCGTCAGACACCCATCCTGATAGAGTTCCAGAGAGTTCAGAAATTAAGTCTCTTTGGAACCTGGTAAAATATGCCAAGTATATATATATATATATATATATATATATATATATATATATATATATATATAGTTCAAAGACCATATGGCAAAGGTCGATGAAGCAAAGACTTCCCTAATCTGTCCACTGCTTGAGACTCCCTGTTAGGCGGATGAACAGCCTGGCTCTCTTCAGCGAGCTCCTTCTTCGTGGCCGCCGCCACCACCGTAGCATCTGCTGGCAGACCTTTAGACCAATGTGGGCTCTTCTCGGGGGGGGGGGGGGGTAGAATTTTATCTGGTGTCCGTGGAATTGGGATTGGCTCAAAAGAGTCAGAATTCTTCCAGGTGCACTGCACCACGAGCTGGACTAGTTCGTCTGCAGGCAGGGTCACCCAACAGGTAGATGCACAAGTCTGAAAGGCCTGCAGGAAAACGGACTCCTCCGAGGAAGAGTTTTTGGGCTTCCAGTCACCCCTCTCTTTCAACATTTCAAGGATGTCTCCAAAGGAGACATCTTCAGGGGGGTGACCATGGGGACTCCTCCCCTTTATTGTAATTTGTATCCTCAGAGACTTGGGGAGTCTACGTGCTTCCTCTTGCATGACTTCTTCCATGGCACCTCTTCAGTGGGAACTTCTGAGGAGGACTTGGAAGAAGGGGTACCCTGCAGTAGGGTTTCCTGTGGCTCTCGTGCCCGATGTCCCAAAACAGTGGCTTGTGCCAGCTACAGCTCAGGGGGGAGGGGACGTCTGGGGTTCCGATGTCGGCGGTTTGCTTTCAGAGGCAAGAGCCCTCTCCATCGCCTGGAAAGCAGGCCTGCCTGAAGAAGGTTGGGAGCCTGGAACCGAGAAAGACAACCTTGGAACCGGGGTCACACCATGCTCCGTTGAGCCCGCTCCCAAGAGAGGAGCCTCAAGAAGGATCGGTGTTGACAGGACTCCTGGCACCGTGGACAGAACCATAGACACACTCGGAACCATACTCGGCACCAAAGAGCCCATAGCCCAATCCTGGACCTGAGGAAGACCTGGCTCGGAATGACCCGAAGGCCAAATGGTCAGTTCTGGGGCCACAGTGAGGTCCACTAATGGCACCGAGGATGTGGGTACTGAAAGAGGCATCAGAGTCGAAGGCTTTGAAACCTACAAAGAGGTCAAAGGAGGAGAGTAGGATGGAGTCTGTGGAAAAACACTCCCAAGTCCGACAGGTGGTTGGGCCTTAGAGGGTGTAGGAATCCCCCTGGCTGTCAGCAGTTGGCCCACAAGGTGCACCACATCAAGTTCAGAAAGGCTCCTGGTGGATCTAGTGGATATCCCTGATGGGGACTCTGGCTGTTCAAGGAAGGGGCTATATATCAGCCCCAGAAAGGGATCCACTGATGAGGACTATTGGGTCCATGTTGTGGTGTCCAATGGCACTACTGTCTCGAGTTTGGAGACGGGGAGTAATGCAGCATCTATTGCAGTCACGAGTACCATAGATAGGCTTGGTGCTGTAATGACACTCAGTACTGAAGTGGGTGTGGAGGTGGCCATTGGAATCTCAGCTATGAATGGAGCCAGTCATGGGTATAGGAGGCATGCTCAGTGCTGTGGCACACGGTACCGAACAGGGTGAGGCAATTTGTAACTTGGGTATAGATGGTGCCGTAGACATTATTGGTGCCGAAACAGGCGCCGATAACATAAAGACAGTTGATGGAACTGAGGTCAGTGCCGTAGAGACTGGTTTAGGCTCTGATGAAACTTTAGGCATTTTTGGTTTAGGAGGCTTGTCCAAATCACCAGAAGGTGAAGAAGGCACAGAAAGCAGTCTTTTCTTTTCTTTCTTAGGAGGGGGAGAGCCCTCCGACACAGAAAGAGCCTCTGAAAAGGGTGTCTTAAGGAGGCACTTCAGAATTAACTTTTTTTTTTGCGTTCATTCAGAGTGCGGGCACTAAACCCCTTGCAAACAGAACACGGAGGTTGTACCTAGAGATGAAGCACCCCCAAACAATACACACAGTCCTCATGAGAGTCACTGTTTGGCATTTTTCTACTACATTTCAGGCATTGCTTAAAGCCTGATGTTCCTTTCTTTTCAGACATTCGACACACATACAACAAACACCCAAAGAGGAGGCTAGAAGGGAGATTATATATGTAGCTACATAGTTGATGATTAGTGATCAGCAGTATGGTTTCATGCCAGGAAAGAGCACTACAGATGCGATCTTTGCTCTGAGACTGTTGATGGAGAAGTACAGAGAATGTCGGAAGGAGTTGCATTGTGTTTTTGTAGACGTAGAGAAAGCATATGACAGGGTGCCTAGAGAGGAGTTGTGGTATTGTATGAGGAAGTCAGGAGTGTCAGAAAAGTATGTAAGAGTGGTACAGGATATGTATGAGGGTAGTGTGACAGCGGTGAGGTCTGCAGTGGGAGTGACAGATGCGTTTAAGGTGGAGGTGGGGTTACATCAAGGATCAGCTCTGAGCCCTTTCTTATTTGCAATGGTGATGGACAGGTTGACAGATGAGATAAGACAGAAGTCCCCATGGACTATGATGTTTGCAGATGACATTGTGATCTGTAGTGAGAGTAGGGAACAGGTGGAGGAGACCCTGGAGAGATGGAGATATGCCCTAGAGAGAAGAGGAATGAAGGTCAGCAGGACTAAGACAGAATATATGTGTGTGAATGAGAGGGAGGATAGAAGAATGGTGAGGATGCAAGGGGTACAGGTGGCGAAGGTGGATGAGTTTAAATACTTGGGGTCAATAGTTTAGAGTAACAGTGAGTGTGGAAGAGAGGTGAAGAAGAGAGTACAGGCAGGATGGAGTGGGTGGAGAAGAATGTCAGGAGTGATTTGTGACAGACGAGTACCTGTAAGAGTGAAAGGGAAGGTCTACAAGAGGGTAGTGAGACCAGCTATGTTATATGGGTTGGAGACAGTGGCATTGACAAAAAGGCAGGAGTTTGAGCTGGATGTGGCAGAATTAAAGATGGTAAGATTTGCACTGGGCGTGACGAGGGTGGACAGGATTAGGAATAAGTATATTAGAGGGTCAGCCCAGGTTGGAAGGTTTGGAGACAAAGCCAGAGATGCACGATTACATTGGTTTGGACATGTGCTGAGGAGGGATGCTGAGTATATTGGGAAAAAGATGCTAAGGATGAAGCTACCAGGTAACAGGAAAAGAGGAAGGCCTAAGATAAGGTTTATGGATGTGGTGAGAGAGGACATGCAGGTGGTTGGTGTGACAGAGCAAGATGCAGAGGACAGGAAGAAATGGAAACAGGTGATCTGCTGTGGCGACCCCTAACGGGAACAGCCAAAAGAAGATGATAATGATGATGATGGTATTTAAGAATTACCATAAAGGGTAGGGAGAAAGGCATTATCACCAATGTTACTAAGGTTACTGATGGGTAATGAGGAAAAGAAATCAAAAGGAAAAGATAAAGGCTAGTGACAGACAAAGATAGACAAAATCAGGAAAAATTACAAGAAGCTCCTATCAAAAATTCTATTAAATATCAAAAAATGTTCGACTTAGCTGAGAGCGGTCTTGAATGCTGCTTTACAGCTACGCGGCAAACAAGATCTGAGGTAACAGAGAGAAGGTTACTACGGGTAAAAGCTTAGCTTGAGAGTTTTTTGGCTGGCGCAAGCTTGGTATAAGGCCAACTCGGTTCTGAGGATGGAACCGACACCCCATCAGTGATGAATGAATGAAGATTAACAACATCAGATAGTTCCTTCACCAGATCCCTGTGTAATCTCATAAAATGAAATAGGTAGCTAAATGCCCTCAAGGTAAATGTGGAAGAGGCATAAATCCTTTTCCCAAATCTGTCCAAGGCTCGCAATTCTCTGTTGAGAGGGTGGACAGAAGAGCTCTCTTGTGTGAGCTCCTTCTTGGTAGCAGCCGAAACAACTATAGCATCTACCAGGATACCCTTGGTCCAAAAAGTCTTGTCCGAAGAGGTACTCAAAATCTTGTCCACTCTCTTGGGGATCAGATCTACAGTATCCAGCTCCTTCCATTTCCTACTCTACAGTAGCTCAATAAGGGGTTCGGCAGGGAGAGACACCCAGGTATTGGATGGGCCACACCCAAAAGTCTCCCACAGAACTGATTCCTCTGGGGAAGGGTTTTGGGCAGACCAGCCACCTCTCTGGCATAGGATTTCTAGAATGCCTCCAAAGGAGACTTCGTCAGGTGGCGACCTGAGGGACCCTTCTCCTTCCTTGAAATTGGTGTCAGTGAGGGATTCCTCAGATGAATCCATATGCCTCCTCTTACACAACCTCTTCCAGGGGACCTCCTCAGTGGGACGCTCTAGAGAGGTGCCAGAAGACTCTCGGAAATCTGCAGAAGGGAGGCTGTGGAGACTTTCTGGGTGGTTCCGAGGATGGGTGCACCTAGGCTCCCCAGGGTGGGAGAGAACCCTCTCCATCACCTAAAGAGCATAAGGGCTCTGTCTCTCTGAAAGCAGTCCCCAATGGGCCGAAGCCACCACAGCAGACATTTCCTGAGGGGCCTGAGCATTCTGCTCCAAAGGGAGCATCAGGGCTGATCTGTTGAAGACCGATACCCTGAGGGGGGAGAGACAGCTCCAAAAACTTCGGAGTTGGCATCAACCCACTGGAGCCAACCTCAGAGAAACGGCTCAAAGAAGCACTCATAACTGATAAGGTCTGAGCTGAACTCATCTAGGAAACAGTCGGGGGCAATGAAGGAATTTCGATCAGCTCTAACATCCCAGCACTGGAGTCCAATGGAACCAAGGGTTCTGACACTGAAGGATGGGTTGGAGAAGGAGCAGTAGCAGGGAAACCCTTACAGATCCAGATGTGGACAAAAGCCCCATCTGGATCAGGGCTTCAAGGAACTCCCTCATCAGTCTGCCCATGTCCTTGGAAGTAAGGCTTTGGGAAGACCTGGGCAAGCAGGAGGGAGACTTCCTGTACAGTTCAGTCAGAGATGGGCAAGCAGGAGGGAGAATTCCTGTACAGTTCAGTCAGAGACTTGGGGCCGACACAGATGTTGGGACAGCCACAGAAGTGGCACTTGGCCACAAAGCAATGGAAGATGATCGGGGCAGAGGAGAGGAAATAGGAGCCGAGGACTCCGGGTCAGAGTGGGTCAGCTCTGAGACTCTTGGAGCCTTCTTGGGTGGCTCTGAGGAGAAGTTCATGGGTGAGTGCTTCCTGCTCTTCCGGGCCTCCAGGGACTTTTTTGGGGGAGTTAAGCCCTCAAAGTGGAAGGGACACCCAAAGAGGAAGATGGAGGGAGCAAGCCCTTAAGGATAAGCTTGCTCCTCCTATCCACCAGGGCCCTATGGTGGAACCATTTGCACATCTCACATTGGGAGTCCAGATGTGCAGGCCCATGCAGTAAATGCACTCCCTGTGGGCATCAGACAGTGGGATCTTATGCCCACAGGAAGTGCATTTCTTGAAACCAAGTGGTATCTGGCCAGCCATAAGAGGAGGAGCAAAAAGGGGACAATTGGCAAAGAAAGATTTTTTTTACAAGAAAAATAGAAAAGGAATTATGGCACAAGAAAACCTGAAAAAAATCAACAAAAGGCAGAGAAAACTACCAGCAGGGAAGCTAGAGAAGTAGAAGAAGAGAATAGCACAAAAGTTTTTTAATGCAACACTCACACTCAGAAAAATTAGCAGAAGAGCTCAGAGCCCAGGAACCTTGCTACTGAACGAATGCGTGGCAAATGATATCTGAGGTAGTGAAGGGGAGCAGGCATTATGGTAGAAGGGAAGAGCTCAGGTCTGGAATCTTAGTCTTGGAGAGCAGCTGGTTGGTTCCAAGGGTAAGAACCAAGACTCACACGTTAATGGAAATGAAGATGACATCAGATGCATCTTTTTAAGTCTAGTGTTACCATGAAACTTGAAAGAGGAAGAAGAGGTAACAGGTTGTAAAGTGCCATCAATCTGAATCTGGGCATTATCACAAACAGGTTTAGGAAAGAAAGACTTAGAACTGGTCTCCAAGCATTTTCTTTCTTTGAAACTAGGAGCATCCTTGAATAACAACCCTTCTTTACTTGGGAAGGAAGAACTGGTTCTATAGCTCCTTGGAACGGCATCTGATGGAGAATCAGTGGAAATAAAACACTCTGATCTGGAAGAATGACGCCCTGGAAAGGAGGAATTTCCTCCCATTGCCATCTGTAACCTGGATGAATGATTTTCAGAACCCATTTGTCTGAAACTATCTGTTGACAAAGATAAAAACTGAAACTCAGACTTTCTGGAAGGAAAAAGGGGCCAGGGTGGAAGGAGGTCTCAAGGTCTCTTAAACTGTCATTCAGAATTATTGGACTGTCCTTGGTTTTGGGAGGTTCAAGGCGGTTTTTTTTGGAATCCTCTTGCCTTTCTTCTTAACCATCTGTCTAACTGTATTTTGCTGTGACTGTTTATTATGTTTTTTGTCAAAATTGGATGAGGAGACAGAAAATCCCTTGGAAAATTTGGAAAAGGAGGGCTAAAAAATCTTAGATTCCCTGGATCAGCTTAACCTTTTCAATACACATTTTGATCATCTCTGCAGTATAGGGGCCAAACATTATATATCTCTATTCAAGGGTGAATTTAAAATCTCATTTTTAATATCCTCGGAGAGGTTCTGAGAATACAGCCATGCAAACCTCCTCAAAACAATACCACAGGCTATAGCCCTTGAAGAAGTATCAGCAGAGTCATAAACACATTGTAAACAACAAGCAGTGACCTATGCAATAGAAGAAATTAAGTTATTTCAAACAGATTTTCCTTACAAGAAGAAAATGCAGATAAAGCATTTCTTGTACTTTCACACTCAGAATAAACATTAGCATATGAAAAATTCTGAAAATCAAAGTTGCAGAAGTATACACTTTTTCCCTATACCTATCAATAATCTTCTCATCCTTATCAGAGAATGTATATTTGGAATTGACTAGGTGCTTAGCAGCAGTGGGATCAACTAGAGCTATAACCGCTGGGTCAGGTTTGGGAATAGTGTATTAAAATTTTAAAGACCGAGGAACTTTATACTTTCAATCTGCCTTTTTAGGGACATATGACTATCAGGAAAACTGCAGCAGTAAAATACACATCCTCTAAAGAAGACAGAAGAGGAGGAATGGGTGTAGAATCTAGAAAATCCTTCTCTAACAACTCAGTATTTTCTGAGGGACTGAGAAACCTCAGTGTTCTTTCACTGAAAACACTGGCATATTCTAGCAACAGTTTCAGAGAAAGAGAAGCCCCCACAGGGAGAATCAGAAACTCAGCTCTCCTCTAAGTTTGTATAAGAAATCTGAGGTAAAAAAAACATATCCGTCCCTGCATATTCCGGTTCAGATTCAGAATCTTGAATCTCTTCAGCAAAAAAGGTATTCCTCTTACTTTTATCAGGAACTACTTTATAAGGGTCAAAAGTCTGAATTAAACCCTGGGCCAGACCCAATAAACTACTACTAGCCAAAGAAATCTGAGGAGGAATAGATACATGCTTAGTTTTCTGTTTCTTTTTGACAAGAAAAATGGGGCCAGCTGTGTTACTAATTACAGCAGCAGCAGGAGCTTCCCAAGGATGGGTACAGTATTCTGACAAAACAGGGAAACTTTCCCTGTTCCATCTTCCAGGACAGACAAGAGTGACTTTCCCCTGCCCACTGAGGAGACCCCAACAACCGCAGAGCATGTGGCTAACCCCTTGTCCATACTGGCTGTGGGTGCTACACCAGAGGGATCTGGGGTAAACGATGAGTGGTCTAAGTACAACAAATGGCAACAGCAGAGTCACCTACCTGTGGCTCAGGCAAATTGCTAGACCGCTGTGGTGGCAAAGGCTGTTTGCTTAATTTTTCTTCTTTTTGTGGCTGGAAGAAGGACCAACCATGGGACTGGTAGTCTGTTCCATGGTCAAGATGAAAATGATGCATCTTTCCCATGGAAGACAAGTGGCAAATGCCAGCAAACACTACCAGCCGGTTACTTTTTGACAAAAAACACAGTAAAAAACACTTTAAAACACAGTGTCAGCCCCACAAAAGTAAAATAAAAATGATTTCTCCACAGAGAAAATGTTTTTAGTTACTTTACACCACTTTTAAAATGACAGGAAAAACAAGTGCCATTTAAAAACATGTTACAGTCTTGTGACAGTCTGTTAAAATACAACACTCCTAGCTTTAAAATAACTTTCCTGAAGAGGAAAGCAATAAAACAGCAACACAAATAAGAAAATAGAAGCTTTTTTTCCCTAAAGGGAGTTTATCTGCCAAACAAAGGAGCAGCACAAGCCAACGGTTGATACTCGAAAGCTTTAGAGGAACATACTCTTTGGCATCAGTAAATCTCTGAAGGGCTTCGCACCCAAACTTGTCTTCTAATCAGCTCATCTTGAGCTGCCTGACAGTTTGGGCATGTGGAAGGTACACTGAAAGTTTGGAACCTGGCCAGCTATTATATCCTTGGCAGGATATAACCCATACAGCTAATGTTACTACAGCAGTAATCAATAGATGAACATTCTATAAGAGGTACCGGTGTGAATGATGTTTTTAGCAATCCATAGGATTATTCTGAATGCCATAATGAATACCATCTCTAGATGAATGAAGGTGGTGTGAAGAGGTGTCCAAGAATGCAGCGCTCAATATCTTAATGTGGCATGCAACATGGTAACAATACTCCAGGTACACGTCAGTCACTGGGTTTGCAGAGGTTATGTCTATTAGAGACATCTACTTTAAAAAGACATGTTTATGCATATGGGAAAGGAAGCAGCAGGTTCACTTGGTGAAGGAACAACATAGAGAAATGTTGATAAAGAGGAATGGAAAAAGGTGGGCTGTGGGCTTAGTGGGGCTAAACAGGAAAGGGTGGCTCTACTTGCAATTTTGAAAGTTAATGTATCACTGTGTTGTATCTTTGGTAGCAGTCTCCCAGGGTGCAACTTGATGGGTCTGAAAAAGTGTCACTAGTGACCATGACATCCTACTGGTCAAAGAAGAGATTCCTGTCTATGACTGTATCTTGGTCGTTATCAAAATCTGTCTTAACTGTGCATTCCTCAGTACAGCAAGTGGCAAGGATCAATTGTCTTCTTAAAGTTATTATGATACATTTGTTAACATTAAAGGGCAAACCATGATTTTTAGAACATGTTTCAAAGGTGTTCTGCTCTTTCTGGAGAGCCACTGTGTCTAAATGGGAGAGAAAAAATGCTATCAAGTTTCCAGTTACCCGCAGACTTCATGTGTCTTAAAAGAAAACCTGCGCAGACTGTAAATCCTTGAATAGCTAGTCCTTTACGTTTATTTTTTAAAATGCTGGGTCGAGTAGAATTATTTGCCTTATTTGATGATGCTTAAAACAGTGCTACTATGGCAGCATGTCACAGCTTGGGCAGGATGGACCCAGGTGACAGTCTGCAGAATCAGGAGCAGGCATCATGTTTTCTTTACATGTGGTGCTCTAAGTGTCTAATTAAGGGACTGAAATCCTGGACAAGAAGCAAACTGATATTTGCATGCTGCTCTGCTTTACAAATGCAGACACAGATTTATATTATAGATACACACACACACACACACACACACACACACACACACACACACACACACACACACACACACACAAATAGAGACAAAATAAATGCAATGCTTTCTCACTAAGCCACAAAACAGCATTCTATGACACTGCGTATTTCTGCAACGCAACATTTAATACTCACAGATAATTTCTAAGGGAGAAATAGGAATGACATGGAATTTCTTCCATGTTTACTACCAGATTCTTTCCTAACAATCTAGCAGCATACTTTACATATTCAGGGTGCAAACAACTGAATACTGAGTTATGCATTAAATGTCCATATGATATACTGTACTCTGTACAGCCTTGCTATGTAAGCTTTATTTTGATAGCTGGAAAAGGTGCTTATTTCTATATTCCACATTTATATAAAATAGCTAATTATGTGGAAGCAGAAACTAATAGTATTGTCCTGCAGTTTGGTACAAAGTATACATTTGAGCCAAAAACACACTTTAATATTACCAGCCTTTAATTTTGACATTATTAATTTATGAACTTCTCTCTCAAGATTTACTGAGATAACAAAAAAAGGTTTACAAAAACAGCACTGTATAACTTGTTACATCAGACACATTACTACAAACTTATATGCAATGACATTTAATAAAGACTACTCAAAAATAAGAAGTGAAATCAGTTAATACAATGCAATTCCTGCAGAAATATGTCAAACTATAAATACAAAAAGGGAAACAAATGAAGTTTATGATTACCTTTTATATTTTTATGAACAGCAAATCTGCTGTACCAAGTAAAAGAAAAAAGCATCCCATTACATCAAACTGACGTGTACCCCAATCAGCACATTTTCTTCATAGTGTGTTTTTTTTCCCTAAAGGGCTGCGTTGCATTTATTCTGATCACCTGTTCTTTGTTGTCCCTAAAGCTGGCAGGAGGAGCCTTTCTAACTAGTAATGGGATCCAGAAATTTACTTGCTTAATGCTGTATAAGGAGCAGAGCTCAACATTCCTCATTTGCCTTACTTTGCTCTTGTACCACTACCAGCCTTTAAGCAACCAAGCATAAATGACACAGACACAGAGTACTAGAAAACTGTTGTTTTAAATACAGTGGAGTTTCGCATAATGCTACCAAAACAATGTGGTATTCAAATCATTATTAAAACTTTCTATATTTAACTTTCTTCTTTAAGGCCTTTTTAAGCCTAGCCATGCATCTCAAATTATTCCAAAGGGCAGAATTACTACATGAATGGAAAACTATCCTTATTAAATCAGCATATAACATCAAATGAGACTCAGACATTATTAAAACTATAGAGGGCCGCGGTAAGCCTTGTTGCCTCACAGCAAGAGGTTCTCTCGTTCGATTATCGGCGGCTGGAGCGCCTTCTGTGTGGAGTCTGCATGTCCTCCCCACGGTCATGTGACATTTAAAGACATGCAGGTAGGTGCGTGCGGGAATGGGTGTGCCTTCTTTGAAGATTGGGTGTCGGGCTGGCAACTTGTCACCGTAAAATTCACTGCCAATCATTAGCGGACCGGAGTTCCGCTGTGGCGACCCCTAACCGGGAAAAGCAGAAAGACGGTTCAGATTTATTAGCCTGCTTTCAAATACTAGCAAAATCATACACAGGCTGGACTTTAATGTCTTGCAAAATAAACTCAGTGAGTCAGGCTCTTACTAGGATGAAGAATCATCTGTGATTTGTTACCTGTTTCTTACAAAAAGCGAGAACAAACTTTTGAAAAAAAAACTGCAGACTTGCATCATTTATACAGAATTTTCAAATGTTTTTGTTTGTATTGACCATATGCATTCAACCAAGGAAGTGAAAAATTATGGGAGGCAAAAAATTGTTTATATATTGACATGTTTGTATAATGGAAAAGGATATCAGTTTGACTAGTATGAAAACAATGAGGAATCTATTTTTGGGCTTTAATTAATTAACATCTATAAATTGTTAATTCCACCTACACAGATGATATTAAAGTTGCATCATCGTTACCTGTGCTAAAAATGCAGAGCTCTTTTGGGTGGGAAGAGATAAATTCCACTCTTGAGCTTATTTTAAATTCAGATTGAACAGTATAAATATAATAGTAAATATTTTGGGAAAAATATTTAATAGCTTTTTTTGTATCCAGTGTTAGGTGAGTGGCACAGTTCACATGTTGGGTGTTACAGAAAGATCACGGCATCTTCCTCAAACTGCATATTAAAACCATTTGTACCTCTACTTTCAAAATTATGTAATGTTTACTTAGATTTTTCAAGTCTTCAGAACTTGTAATTCTAATGGGGCTAGTCGCTAGTTTGGTCCAGTCTAAACTGGAGTAGAGTTATTTCTTCTGGGACCCTATAGCAAGAAGTTAGTTGCCAAGTTCAAAACAGACCCCTGCACATTATAAGGAAGTCAGCAGGTATTGGAGGAATGGTCTACATAGAGAGAGACTAGCTTCTTTAGTTTTGTATTCAACAAGGTATAGAATGTTAAGAGGAGACTTAATGCACACAAAAGATGCAACTAAAAAAGAAGTTATGTACTTACCATAACGTTCCATCTGAGTTGTTGCTTTTCATTTGTTTTCAACCTATGGGACTTGGATCTGAGATCAGATTCGACTCGGCCGTAGACATTAACATCGTAGCCAAAATCCAAGCTCCTCCCTTACCTGCAATGCCCTGCTCTCCCTGTTTCCCTCAAATCGAGTTTGCTGCAGGACAGCACCACTCAACCCACAGCAGAGTACCTTAAACCCTGACCATTAAAGGGGTACACACACACTAGACTCAAAACCCGGATCATGAAGAAGCTTGTGCATGCATCTGTCCAGTCCACAGCACAGCGCAAAGGGAGGGGGAAGGAGGGAAGGATGGTTGAAGACAAATGAAAAGCAACATCTCAGATGGAATGTTATGGTAAGTACATAACTTCTTTATCTGAAGTTGTTGTTTGTTCTGTCCTTGTGGAAGACAGGAGGTTTAATTGACAATGGCTGCAATTCAGATACCCACTTGACAGAGGTGATAGCTACCAAGAAGGTCAACTTCCAAGATAGAAAATCCATGGTGGCAGTTGGTTCAAAAGGAGGAGAAACCAGGGCCTGTAAAACCAAGGTAAGTTCCCAACAGACATGGGGTCCTTGATTGGTGGCCTCAGGAAGAAGGTACCCCTCAAAAATGCCTTGCAAAGTTTATAAGAAGCCAGGGAAGCAGAATTCTCATCCTCATGGAAATTACAGATGGTTGCCAATTGAACTTTAATCGCAGAAAAACTAGCTCCGTTGTGGAAAGTATGGGCTAAAAAATCCAAAATGGCACGAAAAGGAGCTGTAAAAGGTTTCAACTTATGCTGTGATGCCCAGATGGGAAAACAATTCCATTTATTGCAGTAAATGTTTCTAGTAGAAGCCTTATGAGCCGCAACCAAAATCTTTTTAAACGGTGAAGAAACCCAGGAGTTCTTGCCATTAAAGGAACTGGAGTAGCCATATGGTGAGCTTCAGGCTGACTAAGTCTGGGTGTGGTACCCCTGACAGGTGCGACAGGAGATCTGGAACCAGATCCAGAGTCCAGGGTGGCCATGTCAGATGAGACCAAATAGTGGGGAACCAAACTTGTTGAGGCCAGAAGGGGGGAAATGAGGATGAATTTGTTCTTCAACTGCTGTGCTTTCTGAAGAAACTTGGGGATCAGAGGAAGAGGAGGATAAGCATAAAGTAGACCGGAGGGATAGCATGGACAAGAGCATCTCTGGGTGACTACCCCCCCCCCCCAGAGGGGGGAATCAGGGCAAAAAACTCACTGCACTTGGCATTGGAAGGAGAGGCAAAAAGATTGCAGCAAGGATGACCCCATTTCCAAAAGATCATGTCCACCACTGAAGGATTCAGAAACCACTCATAAGGCATCAAAATGGTTCTGCTGAACCTGTCCTCTAGAATATTGGACTTTCCCAGAATGTGCATTGCCACCATAAAATGATTAGAGTAGATCGTCCACTCCCACAGTCAGATGGCCTTGTGGCATAGGGAATAAGATCTGGTATACCAGTCAAAGGACACGTCTGTCTGGATGGCAATTGTCCCCATGGGAAGAAAAGCTTAAAGGGCTTGCAACACCAGAAGCACCACTCTCATCTCCAGGACACTGATATGCAGTGTCACAAAAGGAGATACGGCCAGCCCAGCTATCTGGAATTTTGTAAATAATTATATATCATTGGTGAATATCAAAATGATTTGTGTAACTTGCTTGTTTTACAAGTGTATTAGACCTGTATGTTATGTGTATGTCAAACTACTGGTACAGAAGTGTGTGTTGAAAAGGGTTTGTAAAGTACTGAGCTTAAAAATTTAACCACACTGTATCCTACTGGAATAGAACAGAAATGTACCTGCACTACTGTAACTGTTTAGATGTGCATATTTTAACAGTGGCAACTGGGATACAGGAGGTTAACTTAAAAAAAAAATAGCTGAAATTAAATTACTTTATGGTCATGCAATAAAAAGATATATTTCAGTTTCAGTGCAGCAGGAGACAATGTCTGTTACTAGATAAGTTTTCTGTACTGTCTTTAAATGTGGAGGAATGTAAATTAATTTACGACTTCCACCATTTGCCAAAAGATCTGAGGTCTATGTATTTTCAAAGATGGATGCTAAATACTGCTTTTTTTCAGCAGTGGGGAGTTTACCTGGGATAGAGTCAGATGTCAAGAAATGATGTAATTCTGCAAGCTATCCCAGCAGTAATATTTGAAATATTAATTTAAGAACTCTCTGACACAGAGATAGCATTCTGTACTTTGTCTTTGACTGGCAACATCAAAATCCACTCACTACATATGTCTTGCTGCTCTAATTAAGTAAGTGTACTAGGGTAGAGTATAATTCTTTTAGATATAGCCAGGAATATAGCAAAGCTTAATTTAGATGTTTATCTTTATTTATTTGAGACTGTCCTGCAATGTTGTTTTAAATATTTCCTGGGATTTTGAACTCTGATGTTACTGGAAATGTATATTTAGTGTTGCCTTGTTCTTGTATTTTTTATTATTAAATATATTTACACTTTTCATTGTGGCTGGTCTGTCTAGACATATTTAAGTTCTGAGAGTACTTGCATATTTATTTGGTGACACTGTGTAGGCCACTGCTAATAGCTTTGCTCTTGTCAAACTACCATTTGTATTGATAGTAACATTACACCATAAGACTGAACACACTTTGTTAAGAGCCTTAAAGTACCTGATAAAGAGGGGGCTGGTGGCAGTAATAACTACCTTATAGTCTGGGGAGAAGGGGGCATAGCTAGTAAACCTGTGCCAGCTTTTCCCAGGTGTGTGTGTGTGTGTGTGTGTGTGTGTGTGTGTGTGTGTGTGTGTGTGTGTGTGTGTGTGTGTGTGTGTGTGTGTGTGTGTGTGTGCGCGTGTGTGTGTGTGTGTAAAACAAATCTCCAAGAGTGTGTGTGTCAGCTACTTGGGCAGGGACACGAAGCACTGGTTGGACAGAGAGAGTGTTGGAGGTCTTGGCTTGGCCACTCAGCTGAGATCTCAATTCTATAGCTGTGCCAGTGGGGAATCTTAATGGGGATCTGGAGAAAGAAGGAGAAACCAGCCCCAGACTGACTGTCATCTCTGTGTGCTCTTAAGTGAAATTGCACTTGATGCAGTGAGCTGCATCTGGAAATACTATGTGTGTAATTTGTAATCCTCCCAATGTACGTTCCCCCACTGGTGCCAGTGATGAGGATTGAGGCTCCCTGTCTACTGGGCCAGTGGTGGGGCGTTACATGCAGATTGGTCTCCAAGGGGGACTATGTGCTTTGGACAGTCCATCCCATGAAATACCCCCCCCCCACCCATGCAGGGAGGCATCCACAGTCACTCTGATTGAGGGGAAGGAAGAACAAATGGGTGGCACAGAAGGAGGTCCAGGGACTGAAGAGACTCCCAACAAACCCAGGATAGCCGAATTGGGTATGAAATAGAGTAGAGACTACTGCGCCGCCAAAGTCCACTGCAGATTCCTCATATGTAGGAGCGTAATTGGCAGCAGAGTTACTGTGGCTGCCATCAACCCCAATGCCTGAAGAACCATACCCACTGGTGGGCAAGGAGTTTGTAGTATAGACCGCACATGATGCTGGAGCAAAAGTAACTTGTCTGGTGGCAGAAACAACCTGCTCTGTACTGTGTCCAACCAGGTGCCTATAAAATCCATCGCTTGAGCTGATTCCAAGTTCGATTTCGCCAGACTGATCAATATGCTCAGGGAAGATGGTAGGAGAAGGAGGTAATCCCTGGCCTGCAGAAGCCGATGACTGGTGGGAGCAGAGAGGAGCCAATCGCCCAAGTAAGGAAACACATGGAATTCCTGCAGTCTCAAGTGAGCCTCCACTAACACCATCACTTTGGTAAACATCTGGGGGGCTGTGGTAAGTCTAAAGGGGAGTACTCTGAATTGGAAGTGACTGGCTCCCAGCCAGAAGCGAAGAAACCTCCTGGAGTGCCTGTTCATTTTTAAGTGATAGTACGCGTCCTAAAGGTCTATAGAGCACATCTAGTCATTGTTCTGCAAAAAGAGCAGAATAAACTGCAAGCTGACCATCCGAAACTTCATTTTGGCAATAAACAGGTTCAGGGCAGTGAGATCCAGACCTGAAGCCCCCATTTTCTTTGGCAGCAAAAAGAATCTGGAAAAAATGCCTGACCTGGACTGGTCTTGGGGACGGACTGGATGACTTGTTTTTCAAGCAGCCTGGTGATCTTTACAGCTGCTGTCTCACACTGACTGGGTGGAACATTCGGGAGGTTTCTCTTTGGAGTGGGGGGGTGAAGAAATGGGATGGAATAACCTCTGGATATAATTTGAAGCACCCAATGATTGTTTGTGATGGACTCTCAGACTGTTGGGAGCAGAGAGAGACACCCCCCAACTGTCTCCAGAGTAGAGCAGCCGAGCAATCTCTCAGAAAGGGCCTGTCCGAGAATGAATTTTGAGACCCTTAGTTCCTTGGACACCCTCTGCCACATGGACGGCATTTGATTTGTCATTTCCCCTCTGCCCCTGAGGGAAGGTTGACTCTGAACTTCTTGGGAAGAGCCCTGAAACTTTTGAAAACACAACTTCTTAGCCCCTGGCTGATTCCTAGAATAGGTCTGTTGCACAGTAGAGAAGCAGATCCCAATGGCAGACAAGGTCTTCCCATCTTTCTCACTCTGGGTGAGAGTATCACGAACAGTAGGACCAAACAATGGACCTGTCAAAGGGGGAGGTCATGAAGGACACCTTGAAGGGTTCCGAAAACACACAAAGTTGGAACCAGACATGTCGCCTAATGGCAAAGCCTGTCCCAGCTGCCTTCATGGTACCCTCAGTCACATGAGAAAATAACCTCATGGACGTGTTTGGTATGGTTGTCAAGGTGGCCAGTTGGGAGGAGAAAACCTACTTCTCCTCATTTGACATGGACCCCGGGGCAGACATAGAAAGTTCCTTAACCAGGTCTCTTTGCAGACTGGTGATGTGTGCCAAATAGTTTAGCACACTCAGAGCAAAGGTGGCTGAAGTGTAAACTCACTTCCCAAAGTGGTCCATCACCCTCGACTCCCTGTTTGGAGGATGGACCAATGAGATCTCCTGAGCCAGCTCCTTCTTGGTGGCCACCGTAACCACCAAGGCATAGACCAGAGAACCCTTGGACCAATGAGGTCTGTCCGAAGTGGAACTGAGTACCATGTCCGGGTGCCTCGGAATGGGCTCAACCATGTCCGGTTCCTTCCATGCCCTGTGGGAGATGACATCTACCAATGGATCCTCAGAGGGGATATCCAAGATGTAGAGGGTCCTGTGCCAAACACTTCCAGGAATACATACTCATCAAGGTTGGGTTTAAGGGAAAACCAACCACCTCATTGACACAGGATTTCCATGATGTCTCTGAATGAGACACCATCAGGAGATGATCTAGACGACCCCTCCCCCTTATCCAAGTCTATACATTCCATGAGAGATTCTGGGAGGTAATCTAAATATCTCCTCTAGCACATATGCTTCCAAAGTGCCTCTTCAGGAGAATATTCTGGACAGAACTTGGAAGTTTCATGGGGTTCCTGAAAAGGAACATCCTGGGGAGGTCTGGCAACAGGCTGTCCCTGAGGAGGCAGTATGGATGACTCCATCCCAGAAACAGAAGGAGCAAGGGCGGACTCTGAGGAGGGAAGTGATAAGGCTCTCGAGGGAGCCGGGAGGACCATTTCCACCACCTTGAAGGCGAAGGTTAGCAGACCCCAGAAGACAATGCAGCTGGAGCTGAAGCCACCAGCATCAGAGCCTCCTGGACAATCACCCTGCTGCCAAAGGGGGAGACAAGCTTCCCAGTGCCAAAGCCCTGCAGAGAAGAGACAGCTCCGAAAACTTCGGAGTTGACACTGAAGTTACAGCCCTGAGAGTAGGCAAGGTCCAATAACATTGGAGCTGAACTGCTCAAGGTAACCATCGTCATCGAGGTACAAGTGACCATTGGCATCACCACAGCACCGGGAAACCTCGTACCCAAGAACTCCGAAGATGAAGGTCGGATCAGAGAAGGACAGATCGGTATAAATTCAGACTGCGTGTTCACGGCTCCAGAGGGGGACAGAGCAGGCAAGACCTCAAGCTGTATCTGAGCCCTGGGAAACTTCATCATCATCCGGACCACCTCAGCTTTAGACAGGCCCTGAGTGGACTAGAGAGAGGACGCCACCAACCCTGGCCTGGAATGGTGCTAGGGAGAGGTAGAAATAAGAGATTTGGCGTGGCCCTTCAAGATTAATTTATTCCTATGTCGATAAGAGCGTGTTGATTAAAACCCGCACAAATCGAACAGGAGGAATCCAGGTGGGCTGCCCCCAAGCACACCACACACAGAGTGTGGGCATCAGATGGAGGTATCTAATGCCCAATCTCTGTACACTTTTTAAACCCAGCTGGCTTAGGAAGGTCAGCCATAGAGTAAAAGTACACAAACACACACACACAACAGAAGAGAAAAGGAAAGAGAAAGACAGAACAGGTTTTTTTTTTTGTAAAGAACCCCTAAAGTGCACCAAAGTGAACTAGAGAAAGGAGGGTAGGAACATGATAAAAGAAAAAGCAAAAAAACTAGACTTGACTAGAACAAACTCTCAGAAACCACCCCGAAGGAGCTCAGAAATGTTGTCCCATGCTGTTCGAATGAGTGGCAAATGAGATCTGAGGGGGGGGGGTTAGCGGGGCATTGTGAGTAGGAAGGAGCTCAGAGTTTAGCTCTGATGCTAGTGTATATGGCTGAGATGTATCCGATCTCAAATCCGAGTCCCACAGCTTGAAGATCAAATGAAAACAACAACTTCAGATCTAGATGTTTAAAAGTTTTTGGATACACAATTTTAAGTGCAGCACTCCATGTGAGAATGCACAATTTATATAAGAATAACAGAACAGTGACTTAATTTTTCAGTGTTCCACTAAAATGTGGAATCAGCTACCTAATGTTATAAGGAATAGCACTGATGGGAATTTCTTCGAGGAAAAAAAGATTTACATGTTTGTACTAAGTGCTTTGAGCTCTGGTGGGCATTGAGGATTGTTTCCTTGCCTGAACGATAAACTTCATATTTTAAAATAAATAAAATCTGAGGAGTCCTAGACTACATAACTTTCACCATTTTAGAAATGTTCTGTTTGCTGAAACTGAATTCTGGCTTGCAATTATAGCTGGCATTGCTTTATAGTTTGCATATTCACAAGAACGCATTTTATGTTACATTTTCTTTCAAGACAGTATCTACTTCAAAAGCTTTAAGCAGTTAAGTGATCTGCAGCACAAAGCATCATTGGTAGTTAAGCTGCCATTAAATATGCTCTTGTTTTTTTGGCTAAGAGCATACACAATCCACTCTTTATATCTATGGCTTGACAGTGGCTCACAGAGTATTTGCTAAAATCCTATAGAATGACAGGAAATATTTTGTGCATCACTGAGTTATTCAAACCTACAGTCTTTTGCTCCTTTGACTTAGATAATGGTACATGCACAAGATGAAAAAGGAAAAAACAGTTGAAACAAAAACACTAAAACACTACACAGATGGCAGTTAATGTAGACTGAGAGGGTGTTTGAGCTAAAGCTAATTAAATCTTCTGTCTGATATGTACTGGTAAGATAAAATTACTTTGTTTTTTGACTAAGTCTGAATTATTCTAACTTACTCATCTTTCTGTTTTTATGCTAGCAGAGATGATCTTGCCTGGGCATCTGTCACTTACACAAAGACTCTGAGCAGAATGTGTAAGTCACTGTATAGAAACCAGTATTTAAGGCAAATAACAGGGATATGTCCCCCTCCCCAATGTCATGCGACCCTGGAGTTGGTATATATAGTCGGGGGGCACAGCCCCCCACATTGGGGGGTGTGGAGGGCAAAGCCCCCCCACCTATTTTCATTTAAAATCTGTACTTTTTGTGTTATTTTCTTCTTTTAAAGGAAACTAGGTGGGAGGCTTTGCCCCCCACACCCCCCAAATCCCATTTTTATGCCTTGAATACTGGTTTTCAATCAAATGAAATTTCGATTAAATGGGTTTAAGTCAAATGGTCTTTCGATCAAATAAAGTAGACCCATATATATATATATATATATATATATATATATATATATATATATATATATATATATATATATATATATATAAGCCTTAAATGTGTAGCTTTAAAATGTTCCTTCAAATCAGGTAAGTCTAAACCACTTTGTTCTACTGAAAGAATCAACTTACTGCACTTAACTCTTGCCCTCTTCCCCTCCTAATTAAATTCTTTCAGCTCTTAATTATTATCCACAGCTTCTCATCTGATTGATGAAAATATGCCTGACCCATATATAAAACTGAAGGGACTAAAAACATTTTTAGTGCTTGTGTCTTACTATTCAATATCCATAAAGAGCTTCTAGTTTCTCATTTTTTGTGTTATCATTTGTTTAGTCTCTTCCCACATATCCTTAGCTGCCATAACAGAAGCCTTTATAATCCATACACATAAATACTTCATCTTGTATCCCCATACATATGGGTATTGCTCAATAAATTCAAATGGGTACACAATTTATGGCTATAGCCTTTGTTTTTGCCTTATTTCTAGATTTTGTATCCTAGCCTGCATTAATCATTAGGCAGGATATACTAATATCTTTTATGGTGTGTTGAGTATAGTTTTTATACAAGATACCTTATAAGGATAGATATATTATACATAATTTTTTCTAATACCCAGATAGGTTAGGCCTCATTCCTATTTCCTATTTTGAATATCTAACTATCAGTCTATTTGAAATTTTCACATTTTATGACTCATGGTTAAATATAGTTGCATGATACTCACTTTGTTGTCTTGATGGATATACCTTCACTGCTCGGTCTCACACAATAAATGATTAGACAATATACTCAATTCACTGTTTGGTGTGTTGAATTTTCACTTGGGTGTATTTTTTATAACTGCAATCACTTACTTTAAATAAATATTTTTGCTCTTTTCCTTGTTAGCAGAGATATACAGACCGGCTTTTTGGTTTGGTCTTTTCATACTATTAGTGACTAGTTCATCTGTAGACTGGTGTGTGCTTCCTGCCCACCCTTAGTTCCTGTGCCCTATATTGGAACTTCAGGTTTTAATTTGGTTTTCTGTATAATATAGATATACCTCTTTTTTTGGTACGCCTGGGGAGCTATAATTACCATTATCCACATCATACATTATAAATTGTTTATAATTAGTACTGTGGGTTATATACGTTATTATTCACAGCATGGACCTGAATAGTATTTTGTCCGGATTATGTGCTGATAGGCAGGATATAGGTGTTTTTGGGATCGACACCCCACCAAGCAATGATCCGGACACTAATGAACAACCACTGATTGTGGATTGTGATATGTTTTTTCATTCTCTTACCAGGGCATTCAAAACACTTAGATCCAATATTTGGCATCTTAAATTATTCCGAGCTTATTCTACTCAAAAGATGGCCCCTAGGGGACTCAGAATACGTCTTCAACCCCTAGTGGGAAGACCGGATGATAAGTTGAATCAAGATTGGAAAGAAGCCTTACAGACAGGGTCCATGTTATTTGTGAATATATTATTACAATATTATGAAAGGATTGTGGATATGAATATTCAGGAGATTAAGACTATATGTTCGGATGTGAGCAAATTTGAAACTTCTATAAAATATCAAGATAATATCAAAAAACTTTCACAAGATCTGACTGAACATGAGAAGATTATTAAGGAACGTAAAATCAAAAAATTTCATAGGGACTATTCGGATTATCAAAGGGGTAGACCATTTGAGTTTAGTCGTTCAGTCAGATTTGCTGACACAAATCAAACAAGGACAGGACCTAGTCGTACCAAAAAGAGACCACGATCTATTTTGAAAAACAGGGATGGTTCATTTAACAGTACTTCGGGGGATGATTCCTCGCTCACGGATAGTGAGGGAACATCAGATAGGGGATCACCAAATAGGAAGAAAAATAACAGGAACATCCCTTTAGAAGTGGCACAGGGCATCGGGGGGGGCAGGAAGCATAGGAAAAGAACCTCTGAATGTTTCCTTTCAGGGTCTATTGACCAATTTTCTGAGCTAGTCCCAGCTGAGACATCTAATCAGAATGTCCTGAATCTCTCTAGAACTTTACTAACTGAGGAACAAACAGCTTTATTGAATAAGAGTTTGAATTACATACCTGCCTTTTTTTCTCATGAGTATCATATTATACAGGATTTGCAAACTTTTGGTCGTAATCTCAACCTTAAATAAGAAGTTATGTACCTACCATAACGTTCCATGTTAGTTGTCTTCTCTCGCCTTCTTTCTTGCTTGATGGGTTCGGAGCCGATCCTCGGCTCCGACTCGGCACTTGCTTTAGCTCGAGAACTCCTTTTACCAGCTCGAGGCAGCCCCATATCCCATGATGCAAGGCGGTAAGTACCCAGATCTCGTTTGTTGTCAAAGGGCAATAACACCAAGCATAAAATACTTCCCAAAGGAAGAAGAAACTTACAGATGGAAAAAGGACCAGGTCTGAATGGTCTTTAGCATAATAGTTTCTTATACAAGGTCTGTCCAGGCCAGCGGGAAGGAGGGAGGGTCAAGAAAGAAGGCGAGAAGACAACTAACATGGAACGTTATGGTAGGTACATAACTTTAATGTTAAGTTGTCAATCTCGCCTTCATTCTTGCTTGATGGGACCGCGTCCTAGCACCTCTATCCTGGGTGGCTCAATGGAACAAACTCTTGAGGACTGTAGAGCCAAAACTGGCTCTGTCCCTGGAGGCCAAGTCCAATTTGTAATGGGAAACAAAAGTGTGAGGAGTGGCCCAAGTGGCCGCTGCACAAATAGTGTCCAAAGGAAGTCTAGCTTGAAAAGCTGTAGAAGTGGCTAAACTCCTAGTTGAATGTGCTTTAGGTTTTGAGCACAGCTGTTTACCCCTGAGCGTATGAATTTCAGTGATGACCGAAGAAAGCCATCTGGACAAAGTCACTTTAGAAACAGGAAGGCCTTTTTTATTATCCGCATAGGAAACAAAAAGTTGATCTGATTTTCTAAATTTTTTTGTTCTGTCCAAATAATATCTAAGTTGACGGTGGACGTCAAGATAATGTAGCTTTTGTTCAGCTCTATCTGAATAGTTTGGAAAAAATACAGGGAGATCAATGGATTGATTCAGATTGTTCTTTGAAGCGACCTTAGGTAAAAAGGACGGATTAGTTCTCAAAGATACTCTGTCTTTGTGAAAAATCAAATAGGGGGGTCGAACCGAAAGAGCATGAAGTTCAGACACCCTCCTGGCGGATGTAATAGCCACTAGGAATAAGGTTTTCCAAGAAAGATATTTCAGGGAACAAGAAACAGCTGGCTCGAAAGGGGGAAGAATCAAGGATGTCAGCACTAAATTTAGATCCCACTGAGGAGGAGGATTCCTGATTGGAGGCTTTAGTAGGAAAATTCCTTTCAAGAAGGCCCTGCAGAGCCTATGGGACATAATATTATGATCTGCTATCCCGACATGAAAATTGGAAATAGCAGCCAATTGAACTCTGACTGTGGAAGAAGAGGAGCCTGCATGAAAAATCTCTGCCAAGAAGTCCAGAACTGCCTGAACAGGGGCAGTAAAAGGATCAATATTTTGGGCCTTGGCCCAATAAGAGAAACATTTCCATTTGCTTGTGTAAATCCTCCTGGTAGAGGATTTTAGTGAAGCTACTATGATGTCTCTAACTGGGTTAGAGATCAAAGGAAGCCTGGCTAAGGAAGGAAGTGGAGCAACCATGCTGTGAGGTTGAGAGAAGGGATTGACCGGTGCAGCTGACCGGATTGGTGAATCAGTAGATCTGGCACTGGGTCCAGATGCCACGGCTGCACCAAAAGATGATGATGGAGGAACGGGAACCAAACTTGTCGAGGCCAGTAAGGGCAATGAGAATCAATTTGGCTCTCAAAGCGGTAGCTTTCTGGATTACCTGAGGGATCAGAGGAAATGGAGGGAAGGCATAAAGAAGTCCCTGGGGCCAATCCTGGGTCAGAGCGTCTCTGGGGGGATGGCCTGATAGAGGAAGAGGCTGAAGAAGTCTGGACATTTGCTGTTTTGGGGAGTAGCAAAAGATCGCAACATGGACCCCATGCCAGAAAAATCTCTTCCGCTATGGATTGCTTGAGAGACCACTCGTGAGGCATGAGGATAGCTCTGCTCAATCTGTCCGCTATAATGTTGGTTTTCCCAGGGATATGCGTTGCTACCAGAAACCGATGAGAGGAGATCGCCCATTGCCAAAGTCTGAGCTTCTCGACACAAGGGGTAGGACTTGGTTCCGCCCTGTTTGTTGATATACCAAACTACAGACATGTTGTCTGTGTGGACTGCAATTGTCCCTACGGGAAGAAAGTCGTTGAGGGCTTGCAACGTTAAAAGCACTGCTCTCATCTCCAGGACATTTATGTGCAGATGGTACTCGAACGGTTGCCACGTCCCATGAACCATCCTGCCCTGATAATGACCCCCCCCACCCGATCAGGGAGGCATCCGTGGTGACAGTGGCTATCGGGGACGGAGGTACAAAACACCTGCCTTGGTGAAGCTGAGACGATGTGATCCACCAAGCAAGATGTTCTTTGCATGTTTGTGTCACCAGAATCTGGTGACGCATTGGGAGTTGCTGGTATGACCACTGTGTGAACAGCATCCACTGAAGGAGGCGCATGTAGAATCGAGCCAGAGGAAGAAGAGTAATGGCCGCAGCCATGAGACCTAATACTTTTAGAACCATTCTGGCCTGTACTTTCTTGCTGGCCAGAATGATCCTGACATGAGTCTGAATGTCTGAAATTAGAAGTTATGTACTCACCATAACGTTCCATCTGAGTAGGTGTATTCATTTGTCTGCAACCTGTGGGTTATGGATCCGATATCGGATCCGAACCGGCATGGTTTTCCAGCTATGGATCCAAGCTCTCAGCTCCTCCCCTCACCCATAATGCCCTGCTCTACCCTCATGACCTCAGATCGAGTTTGCCAAAGCAACAATACCCTAAAAAGGGTAACAAGGAATATGCAGGAAACTGAAAGGCCAGGGGGATAGGAGGGCGGGATGGTTGCAGACAAATGAATACACCTACTCAGATGGAACGTTATGGTGAGTACATAACTTCTAAATCTGAAGTAGGATATTCATTTGTCTGCAACCTGTGGGACAGAGTCCCCAGCTACCTGAATCTTGGGCGCCATCATGGAAGGATATTCCGGAGCACCTGAGCCAAAGGATGCTCTACCCCTAGATGCAAGATCCAACTTATAGTGAGAAATAAATGTATGAGATGAAGCCCACGTGGCTGCTGCACAAATATCATCTAGAGGAATCCTAGCCTTGAAGGCTGCCGAGGTAGATACTGACCGGGTTGAATGGGCATGAACACCCCGGTCTTGAACCTTCCTGGCTTGATAAGCCAATAAAATGCACTGTGAAATCCAGCGGGACAGAGAAACTTTAGAAATTGGCTTGCCCAAATTGAATTTTGCAAAGGAAATAAACAGCTGGTCGGATTGCCTATGACCAGCTGTCCTGTTGAATAAAATCTAAGTTGCCTGTGAACATCTAGTGAGTGTAGCTTATATTCACCTTTGTTTTCATACTTAGGGAAGAAAACAGGAGGTTAATGGATTGATTGATGTTTGCTTCAGAAGCGATTTTAGGAAGGAAGGACGGGTTGGTCCTGAGGAGACAGTCGGATGAAATACCAAGTAAGGAGGTTTAGCTGATAAAGCTTGAAGTTCACAAACTCTCTTGGGTGATGTAATGGCTACCAAAAGGCTGTCTTGTAGGACAAGAATTTGAGATCCACCGTAGCCGCGGGCTCGAAAGGGGGAGCGGTCAAGGCCTGTAGGACCAAAGAAAGGTCCCAAGGAGGAACTGCTTGTTTTATAGGGGGCCTGAGAAGGAAAGTACCTTTAAGAAATGTTTTGCACAATTTGGCTGACATAAGAGGATTAGACTCTTGACCAATGTGATAGTGAGAAATTGCAGCCAGTTGAACTTTGACTGTGGAACTGCTGGCACCATCATTAAAGAGAGAGGTT
Organism: Protopterus annectens; assembly: GCF_019279795.1. Lineage (NCBI taxonomy): Eukaryota > Metazoa > Chordata > Ceratodontiformes > Protopteridae > Protopterus > Protopterus annectens. The sequence goes on along the minus strand of NC_056741.1, from coordinate 1,632,492,990 downwards.
AGAAAATCAAGCACTACAGGGAGAGGAACCGTGAAGGATTTAGGCCTTGCCGCCGCCCACACAGAGAAACGTTTCCATTTGCTTCGGTAAACCTTTCTAGTGGATGGTTTATGAGCCGCCACCAAAATAGCCTTTACCGGTGAAGAAATACCGGGAGTCCTTATCAAGAGTGGAACTGGAGCAGCCAAGCGGTCAGCTTCAGGTTGTCCAGGTTCGGAGGAGGAATGCAGGATGGATGGGATATCAGATCCGGAATGGGATCTAGAATCCAAGGAGGATTCACCGAGTGAGACCTTAGGAAGGGGAACCAGATCTGTCGAGGCCAGAATGGAGCGATGAGAATCATTCTGCAACCCACCCGAGAGGCTTTCTGAAGAACTTGCAGCATCAGAGGCAAGGGTGGATAGGCATACAGAAGACCGGGTGGCCAAGCATGCACCAGAGCGTCTCTTGGGGTACCTCGGGAGGAGGTATTAGAGCGAAAAACTGTCGCACTTGGTGTTTGAGGGAGAAGCAAAAGATCGCATGAAGGGGTTCCCCACCGTGCGAATATGCGTTCGCTACTTGACAATTGAGAGACCACTCGTAAGGGGTCAGAATGGTGCGACTGAGCTTGTCCGCTAGGATGTTGGACCGACCGAATGTGCGTTGCTATGAGAAAGCGATTGGTGGAGATTGCCCATTCCCAAACTCTCATGGCCTCTCGACAAAGAGGGTAAGACCTTGTTCCCCTTGTTTGTTGATGTACCAGACAACAGACATATTGTCCGATTGAATCGCAATTGTTCCCAAGGGAAGAAAGTCCTGAAGTGCTAGCAACGCTAAGAGCACTGCTCTCATCTCTAGAACATTGATATGCAGTAAGGTCTCTGAATCGTTCCACGTGCCTTGGACTGTCCGGCCCAAAGTGCCCCCACCCGAGGCGGAGGCGTCCATGGTCACCGTGGCGAGAGGGGAGAAGCACAAAATGGGCGACCTCGTGGAGGTCCGGGAGTGGAGCCACCACAAGAGGGACCGCTTGCAAGCCTTGCTGATCGCTATGGGATGATGCATGGGAGAGCAAGGTATGACCACTGTACTAAGGCGTCCACTGTAGAATGCATATTGAGCCTGGCAAGAGGAAGAAGTGCTATAGCGAAGCCATGGACCCTAGAGCCCTCAGGACCAACTCCGCTGGAACAGAACTTGAATGGAGAATGGCCCGCACCTGGAGCTGCAGATTTAGAACTCTGTCCGCAGTGAGGAAGGCTCGTAAACTCCTTGTGTCTAATCTGGCCCCTATGAAATCTAAGAGCTGTGTGGGCCAGGTTGGACTTTTGTATTTATTGTGATGCCCAGAAATGGAGCAAGATGGAGAAAGGAGTCTCGCCGCAAGAGAAGTAGATGCCTTGTTGGGGCGGTAAGGAGCCAGTCGTCCAGGTAGGGAAAGACCTGCACCATCTGAAGCCTCAGGTGGGCCGCTACCACTGCTAGTACTTTGGTAAACACCCTGGGGCTGTGGTGAGACCAAAGGGAAGGACCCGAACTGGTAGTGACTGGCTCCCAGCGAGCGGAGAAACCTCCTGGAGCGCCTGTCCATCAGGATGTGGTGGTAGGCGTCCTTGGGATCTATCGGGCACATCCAGTGATTTTCTCCCAACCGGGAGACAATAGATTGCAGAGTGACCATGCGGAACTTTTCTTTGGGGACTGCCAGATTCAAGAGAGAGAGGTCTAGGATTGGTCTTAGTTCCCCGTCTTTTGGCACTAAAAGAATCTGGAGTAGAACCCTGATCCGATCTGGTCTGGGGAACGGGCTGGATGGCTCTTTTCTTTAGCAGATGGCCAATTTCTGCCAGCGGCCTCCGTTGACCGGGTGGAACGTCTGGGAGGGACTTCAACTTTGGAAGGTGAAGGAAAGGAATGCGATATCCCCTGGATATGATTTGGAGAACCCAGCGGTCCGATGTTATGGACTCCCATGCCGCTAGGTGCCCAACGTCCCCGACTGCCTCCAGAGTAGAGCAGTCGGGCAACCCTCAGGGTTGCTGCTGGCCGTTCAGAGAAAGGTTCCCTGGACCCGAAGTTTCTGGGAGCCCCTCTGCCTCTAGGGCGGCGTCCTCCTGTCCTCCTCTGCCACGGAAGGACTGGTTGTCCGGAGCAGGCTGGGACTGCTGCGACTTCGGAACCACATCTTCTTCTGACCCTTTTGGTTCCTAGAATAGGGCCTCTGGGGTGCAGAGAAGCGGATTCCGACGGCAGACAGCGTCTTCCGTCCTTCTCGCTCTGGGTCAACGTCTCGCGAGCGGTCTTGCCAAACAGAGCAGAACCATCAAAGGCGTTCGCAAGCGGCGCTTGAAGGGCTCAGAAAAATCGCAGTGACGGAGCCAGGCCTGGCGTCTAGTGACCAGTCCTGTCCCGCAGCTCTAGCGGCCTCCGTTGCATGGGAGAGTAACCGCATAGAAGTGTTTGTGACTGACCTAAGAGTGGCCATTTTGGTGGAGTGCAGAACTCTGTCCTCCTCCGAAATGGACTCAGGGGGGGATGCAGCGTATTCCTTAATAAGATCTCGCTGCATCCGAATAACATGTGCCAAATAGTTCAGCGCCCTTACCGAGAAGGTCCGAACTGAACATCCGCTTCCCCAAGCGGTCCATCAGAGACTCCTTGCTCGGTGGGTGGACTGAGGGACTCTCCTGAGCCAGTTCCCTCTTTGTGGCCGCCGCCGTCAACATGGCATCTACAGGAGGCCCCTTACTCCAATGGGTCCTGTCGGAGGGCGGACTAAGGATCCTATCCGGTCTTTTGGGAATTGGCTCCACGGTGTCGGTTCCTTCCACGCCCTGGTGGTAATAAGGTCCACCAGGGGTCGGCAGGGGACACCCAAGAGGTAGACGGGCCCGTTTCGAATGCCTCCAAGAACACGGACTCGTCCGAGGAAGACTTGGGGGCAGACCACCCCTATCGGAGCATTTCCATGATGTCTCGAAGGAGACATCCTCGGGGTGACCGTGGGGGCCTTCCTTCCTCCAAGTCCGTGTCTTCAGTGAGAGACTCGGGAGTCAATGTGCCTCCTTTGCGTATGCTTGCGAGGGCCTCCTCTGGGGGCTGTCAGAGGAGTCCTCGCAGCAGCAATTTGCTCCATGGGAGCAACTTGGGAACACAAGCGGGCTGTCCCAGGGCCGGATGGTGGAAGCCTGGCCCAGTGCAGAGGGCGGACGGAGCCGAAGCAAGTGCCGGGGTCCGGAGACCCTCAACAGAGCCCTCTCCACTACATCAAAAGCCAAGGGAGCCGACCTCGACCAAAGGATCCGACAATCGGCTCCCCTCGGATCCGAAGAGTGGATCGGAGCGGCGCCGGACTTTCGGATCCGAAGGGACAGTGCGCTCCGACACAGGCGGCGAAGGAGCACTGATCCCCGGATCGAGCTCGGATCCAGGCTCCGAGAGATCGGGTCCGACGCACTCGAGGGCAGGGTGGGATCCAGTACCAAGTACTATCGGCTCCGACCTCCCCGGCTCGAAGCTGCTCGGCTCCAGTTGCTCGAACCCGGATGGCGGGTCGGAGAAGGAGCAATAGGCTTAAAAGGGTGTTGAGCTCCCGGAGGGGAGGCAAGACACTCCCATCTGCATCTGGGCCTGGATGAACCTTCTCATCATCCGGTCCAGATCAGCATCAGAAAGGCTATGGGTAGATCTCGAAGAGGCTACCGAGGTAAACCTGGAGTGCCTCCTCGATAGCCTCGACGGAGATCGGGTCTCCTCCTCCTCAGGACCCGGAGAGAAGCACACAGGGGACCGGAGCCGGGAAGGAGGAGACGAACGAGCGCGGGAGAAGCCAGCTTGGCTGGCGGGCCGAAACAGAGGTCTCGGCCCGGCTTGGTGCTTCTCCCTCCGGTCCACAGCTGCATCCCTCTCCTCTCCAGAAGCGGGAGTTTGAGTCCCAGGAGCAGGAGGGTGCCACAGGTGGAACAACTGCAGAAACAGTAGTCCCGAGCGGAGGCGGAGCGAGTCCGGGCGGTAAAGACCCGCCAAGACCAGCTTGGACCTCCGCTCCCTCAGTGCCCTGGGGTTGAACCCTGCACAAATGGAACAACCAGATGTGAGGTGTTCAACCCCAAGACACTAACACACCGAGTGTGGCCATCAGCGGTGAGAGCTTATGGCCACACTCGAGCATTCAAAATATAGATTTAGGCTGTTCAGCCATAATCTATAAAACCTAAAGTTACAGAAAGTAACTTAAACAACAAAAAGCACACAGGCCTACACATGTAAAGGAATAACCAACTTAAAATAAAGGAAACCTACTACTTTCACACAAATTTAGTTAAAGAAACAAAAATTTTCTGTTTTAAACAAGAAAATAGTTCACTGCTATGTATCCACATCCAGTTACCAGCGGCAAACAAGATGTGAGGGAGGAGAGCTGATCCGCATAACCATTGCAGACAAATGAATATCCTACTTCAGATCTCTTTGTTCTGTAAGGGTAGCTGACATCCGAACAGTGTTTAAGTTTGCGCCTATGAAGGTAATAGACTGGCAGGGCGATAAGGATGACTTTTCGAAGTTGATTGAGATGCCCAAATGAGAACAAAGGTCTATTGTGTAATCCCTGGCTTGTATAAGCTGATGCCTGGTGGTGGCTGACAGGAGCCAGTCGTCGAGATACGGAAACACCTGGAATCCTTGACGTCTCAGGTGAGCCGTGACCACTGCCATGCATTTGGTGAACACTCTGGGGGCTGTAGTGAGACCAAAGGGCAGGGCTCTGAACTGAAAGTGACTGGACCCCAGCCGGAAGCGGAGAAATCTCCTGGAGCGTCTGTGAATTTTGATGTGATAGTACGCATCCTGAAGATCTATTGAGCACATCCAGTTGTCCTTCTGTAAGAAGGGCAGAATTGACTGAAGAGTGACCATTCGGAATCTTGTCTTCCTGACAGACTTGTTGAGTCTGCTGAGATCCAATATTGGTCTCCAGTCTCCCGTCTTTTTGGGGACCAAAAAGAACCTTGAGTAGATTCCGGGCTCTGAATGGTCTAATGTAACTGGCTGAATGGCTCTTTTTTGCAGTAGTTTTGCGATTTCTAACTCTGCAATGTCCCTTAGACCGGGTGGTACATCTGGAAGGGAACTTGAGGGGAAGGGACTTTCCTCGAAAGGAATTATGTAACCCTTGGATATGATCGACTGTACCCATCTGTCTTGAGTGAGGGAATGCCAGGCTTCTGGGTACAGTGATAATCTTCCCCCGACTGCCTCCAAGGAGGGACAGCCGGGCAACACCTCAGGGATGCTGAAAGGGCTTATCAGAGAGAGGCTCTCTGTTTCCTGGTTCTTCGGACCCCTCTGCCTCTAGAGCGGCGTCTGTTGTTGTTACCCCTCTGCCTCTAGGGGTAAACTGACCACGTGAATCCGGCGTGACTCCTTGGGATTTACGGAACCACATCTTCCCACCCTTCTGTCCTTTTGGATAAGGCCTAGAAGGGGTGGAAAAACGGACTCCAACAGCAGAAAGAGTCTTGCCGTCCTGCTCACACCTGGTCAAGGTTTCCTTCACCTGAGGGCCAAACAAAGCTGACCCATCAAAGGGAGAATTTGTGAAGGACGCCTTAAAGGGATCCGTAAAATCACATAGCCGCATCCAGGCTTGGCGTCTAAGAGCCACACCTGTGTCTACTCGCTCCATCCGCAGCATAAGATATTAGCCGCATGGAGGAGTTAGCAATGGAATTGAGGGTTCCTAGCTGCGAAGCAATCTTTTCTTGAGCCCCTGCAGCTGTAGGATCCTGAACTACTTCTCCCAGCTCCTTGAGGATATCTCTTTGGAGTCTGGTGAAGTGACATAGGTAATTCAGCGAGCATAGCAAAGGTCGCTGAGGAAAACATCCGCCACCGTACCTATCCATGGTCCTAGAGTCCTTATTAGGAGGATGGACGGGCACGGAAGGATCTGCAAGTTCCTTTTTGGTGGCCGCAGCCACCACCATGGCATCAGCGGGGACACCCTTGGTAAGGAATTGTTTGTCACTAGGGCAGTGATAAATTTAGAAGGCCTCCTAGGGACTGGCTCTACAGAGTCAGGAGCTGCCCACGCCTTTCGTGCAATAACCTGCATAAGGGGTCGAAAGGCGGAGACACCCAGGAGGTGGAGGGCCGAGATCCAAACGCCTCTAGGTATACTGACTCATCCTCAGAGGGATTGTTGGTGGGCCAGTTTCCCTCTGTTTCAGAAGTTCTAGGATGTCTGAAAAGGAGACATCCTCAGAGGGGATCTAGGGGATCCCTCTGACTCATCAAAGTCAGTATCCGACGTGACAGACTCGGGGAGTCTACATGCTTCCTCTTACAAGTCCTCTTCCTAGGAGGATCTCCCAAAACATCAGGAGAATCCTCGGAAGAGGGGAAATTCCCAATGGGGAAACCTGAGGCGGAGGATCTCTGGGTCCTGTAGCAAGAGAAGTGGCAGAGATGTCAACAGGTACAATAGAGGGAGGAGCTACGGGAAGAGACTGCTGACTGATACCAGTGGCCAGTACACTCTTCATCACCTCGAATGCTCCCTCCCAGGCAGGTCCGAGAGAACCAGCTCCAAGAGCTAGGAACTCCAGGGACCACCGAAGGGAAGCATCCGAGGCAGATGTCGGAGCCGAGCTCACCAAGGCCGAGGCTCCAAGGGAAGAGCGGGTTCGGACAAGGGTCCGATGCCACTCACCCTCGGAGGAGACCATGGAAGCCTGACCACCGAATCCCTCTAAGGAAGAGGAGATAAGAGTAGAGGCTGAAGGAACAGAAGGGGGTATCCGTCCTCCAGCCATAGCAGTAACCATGCCTGAAGACTCCAACTCCAAGCTCTGGGGTAGAGTTGAAGGAGGAACTGTAACGGGGTGTGGACCAACAGTCGTCTGCTGAGACAGACTGTGAAGCATTTGGGCCAGTACCTGTGACTTGAGCAATCTGCTGACCACTCTCTAGGTCATGGTCTGACAACCTGGATGACCTTGAAGATCGGCTCCGATGGCTCCGTTCCGATAGAAGAGGTGAAGCCGGAGCCGAAAGTATCGGCTCCAAGGAAGGAGACCTCGACCTCTTCCTGGAATGAGCCATCGGAGCCGATGCTACAGATCCTGTCGGCGCAGACTTCTCGGAGCCGACAGAACGCCTCGATGTATCAGCTCCAGCCGGAGCCGATACAGCCACCAAAGTAACGGTGTCGGAGCCGATCGGAGCCGACACCGATGCCTGTGCCACATGGGTGTCGGAGCCGATCGGAGCCGACATCGAAGTGGACAATACAGTTTCGGCACCGATAGCCATCGGTGCCGGCTTAGTCAAGCCAGAATCGGCTCCAGCCGGAGCCGATCTCGACTCAGTACGAGTCGGAGCCGAGGCCGCAGGCTTAGAAACAGAAGCCTGGGCCTTGGAAACTCTTGCTGGTTTCGGTGGAGCCGACTTAGCCGGAGAGCCCTCCGGCTTAAGAAGGCCCCTAAGAACCAGTTTGTTATGTCTCTCCTGCAGGACTCTCTGGCTGAAGGAGTGACAAATAGCACAGGAGTCCTGCAGGTGAAGAGGGCCCAGACAATACAGGCAAGAAGTGTGACCGTCTGTCAGAGACATTTTCTGACAGCACGAGTCACACTTCTTAAAACCTGAAACCCTCTCCTTTGACATGGTGCCGACACACAATACACACACACACCAGTCAAAAATAAATTAAATTACACAAAATACCAAGAGGTATTCTATAAAAAACACCAACACACACACCCTAACAGGGGGGGGATGGGATAGGGATAACTAAGAACAATTTAAAAAAGACAGGGAATTTCTGTCAGCAAGGGATAGAAATTAAATTTAAACTATCAAAAAATTAGTTTTTGACTAAAAAGGGGCTTGAAAATCACAAAGTGAAACAACTTACCAGGAGCTGGTAAAAAGAAGACCTCCCAAGCGAAGCGGCAAACGAGATCTGGGTACATACCGCCTTGCATCATGGGATATGGGGCTGCCTCGAGCTGGTAAAAGGAGTTCTCGAGCTAAAGCAAGTGCCGAGTCGGAGCCGAGGATCGGCTCCGAACCCATCAAGCAAGAATGAAGGCGAGATTGACAACTTAACATCTGTTTTTTGCCAATGAGAACACACAAGTATCTGATGAATTTAGGTTTGGTAGATCATCGTTTCAACCACCTATGAATAAATATGTCTCCATATTTATGGATTCAGTTATGAGGGATCTTCATTTTGAAAACTATGGTAATATCATGTTACAAAACAATCTTACTCCAGGTGATAGGTTGGCACTGGATGAATTATGTAATAATAAAGAAATCACAATACTTTCAGCTGATAAAGGAGGCGCAGTGGTAGTTCTTAACACTGATGATTATATACAGGAGGGCTTGTCACAATTATCAGACAAAACTTGTTATATGCACATGCCCATAGACCCCACACCTCATTTCAAAGAAGAAATTGATTCCTTCTTGAAACTTGCTTTAGAGGAGGGGATTATTAATAAAAAAAGTTTCTCTTCCTTGACTGTCTCTGAGCCTCGTAAACAGATTTTATATCTTTTGCCAAAGATTCATAAATCATTGAACAAACCCCCTGGTAGACCTATAGTTTCTGGAATAGGATCTCTCACTGAACCTTTATCAGCCTTTCTTACGAAATATCTCAAACCTCTGCTGGGTTTGATTAGGTCCAGGTTGCAGGACACAACCCAATTTTTACAGATCATTGGGGATACCCAGTTAGAACCAGGATGGTATTCATGCACCTTGGATGTCAAGGCATTATATACCAGTATTCCACATTAGGCAGGCCTACAATCTCTTGAATATTGGCTCAGTAGGGCAAATTTGTACTCTCCCGGGTTCAATACTCTACTAATTTGTTTGTCGGAACATGTACTCATCAAAAATGTGTTATATTTTCAAGGCCAGTGCTATTGGCAATTGCAGGGTACAGCAATGGGGGCATCCTTTGCCCCCATTTATGCTGACCTGTTTATGGCTTACTTTGAAGAGTACATGATTTATGACAACCAGCATAACATCTACCAGGTTGAGATGGATATCTGGCGACGATATCTGGACGACTTCTGGCTAGTGTGGCGGGCGGATTTGGCTTACTTACATGAGTTTGTTGATTACCTTAATAGTAATGTTTGGGGACTTGAATTTTCATTAACATCTGATCAGAATACTATCAATTTCTTGGATGTTACTATTTCCAAAAACCAGGACCACACATTATCTTGTAAGGTTTTCCGTAAGTATCCGCAATACAACACTTTGTTACATGCCTCGAGCATGCATCCACGCCACACTATCAGGAGTATTCCAGTTTCACAATTCATGCGCATTAAGCGCCTTAGTTCTCAGGATGCTGAATATGAATCAGCCAGCATGGATTTATGTACCAGATTTGTCAACAGGGGTTATGATTATAAAGATATCAATCTAGCCAGATGTAGGGTTAATCATATGAACCGAGAAAAGTTGTTGGAGTATAAATCTGAGACAAACACTACATTGAATACCACCATACGATTTATCACTACCTATGGCAGGAATATTAATATGATCAGGAATATCATCAATAAACACTGGAATATTTTGCTTGCTAATGATCATTTGAGGTCACTTTTAGGGCAACAATGTAAATTTGCTTATAAACGTGGCAAAACATTGGGTTCTTATCTTTCTCATTACAAACACATAGGTAGTGGGGGTACCACCTATAAACAACTTACATTACAAGGGGATGAGTTATTTGGTTCCTTTCCTTGTGGCCATTGTGGGTCTTGTTCCTTGATGAATAAATCCAAGGAATTTTCTAGTCGTAATACCAGCAAGATATACAATATTAAAACCTTTGGCAACTGTGGTAGTGACTGGGTTGTGTACCTAGCAACCTGTTATTATGGTATGCTTTATGTGGGCCAAACTTCAAGGGCCCTCAGATCAAGAATGAATGAACATCGCAGTGATATTAAGAATCACAAACCCAGCAGTGCTCTGTATCAACACACTCTCAAACATCATCAGGCAAAATTCAGTTTTATGATTATTGATCGCATTACAGGTGATCGCAGTCATAAACAAGGTTGGCATGGTCTTTTGGACCATAAAGAAAAATACTGGATTACCAGTTTGGGGGGTCTTTTCCCTCCTGGTCTAAATGATCACCTGTAATTGGTTGTATATATCGAATTTCTCTGTACATAAGATTGCAGATGGTGTCTCAGTGTTTGATATATAGACATCACATCTCTTTTTGGGAATGTCTCCTTATGTTTTGATGAATATGTTTTCAGTATGACATTGCCAAACCCAACAGTGTCCTGTATCAATACACTTTCAAACATCATAAGGCAAAAGTCAGGTTCATGATCATTGATTGCATTACAGGTGATCGCAGTCATAAACAAGGATGGCATGGTCTTTTGGATTATAAAGAAAAATACTGGATCACCAGTTTTGGGGGATTTTTTCCCTCTTGGTTTAAATGATCACCTGTAATTGACTATATGTATTGAATTTCTCTGTTCATAAGATTGCAGGTAGTGTCTTAGTGTTTGTTATACAGACACTACATCTCTTTTTGGGAATGTTTTCTCATGTTTTGATGAATATGTTCTTAGTATGATATTTCTTTGGGTCTCTTTATATTGCATGTTCAAGGGTTACACATAGTTGGTTTTCATATTGGATGTTATATTACATGGATGAGTATAGTATGTCTAGTTATATATATATTCATATGTTTTTCATTTCTCATAGGTTATTGCTGACTATATGTAGGATTTTCAGGACTATTTTTGATCATACTTAAGTATTTAGAGTCAAATGGAGATGTTTTCCATTCATCTCCATTATTTTCAGATTATTTGTAGTGCATTTACCTATTTATTTTTTAATAGGGTATTATTGACAATAGTTTTGTTCATAGGGTATCTCTCTAAGATAACATGTTTATTTTTATTTTTTCATTTTGTATCCTGACATTGTTTTTTACATCAGTTCCTACGAGTGACTGTATTAAGCTTTATTAAGCTTCATTAAGCTTTAGGCTTTTCATTGCATTCTATATTTATGAATTATAGTAGGTGTCACAGTAATTATGCTAGTTGTTGTCATGTTTTGCATGACGAAACTTTTTAGGCTTTGGTTGTATTTCACATTTTTCAATCTCTCGTGAATATTCATGATTAATCAATGCCTATTGGTTCTTATTTAATATATATTATGTATGCTAACAGGACATTTTCTGTTTGTCCTACACTGAAGAAGGCAGTTAATGCCAAAACCGGTCTGTTAATAAAGGATTGGAATATTTACATCTGGATCTGCCCTTGCTGGTCTATTTTTTTGTTTTTATAGCCTTTGTTTTATCATTGTTATTTTTATATCCTGAAAAGAAAATGTTCTGCAGCAGTGAGATGCCTTTTTCTGGATTTATCAGTCACAAAATAATATCACCTGTCAATAAAGCTAGTTTTCTTGATTTCCATACCAATGATATCCTTGCATTTCTGAGTCCCTTAAAATCTTTGCTACTGCCTCTACATATAAAGTAAATAACAAAGGGGATCAAGGATATCCCTGCCTGGTTCTTTTGTTCAAACACAATGTATTAGAGAGGAAACCTCCCACTTTCATTATTACCTCAGATCCTTCATACATCCTTCTAATTAACTTTATTATTGTATCTGAGAATGCAAATGCTTCCATTACCCTACTCATAAAATCCCAGCTTATTCTGTCAAATGTTTCTCCACATCAGGAACCATCAACAACGTTTGTATATTCTTACATTCTGCTTCCCTTTGGATCATCATTGTTCTAGTAATCTTGTCAAATGTTTACTTTCCCCTCCAGAAAACCCACTGATCCCTATCAGTAAATTGTACCAACACTTTTGCCATTCTTTTAGCTAGTACAGAGACAAACACTTTCTAATCATAGTTTAAAACTGAAATGGGTCTATTTGAAGCTAGATCTCATGTGTCTTTAGCATCTTTAGGTATTACAGCCATCACAGCTTTCTTCCAGAATGTTGGTGCTTCTCCTCAGTTTAAAATATTGCAAAACCTTCCAGATCTTTATCACTTTCTTCCCTTCTAGCTTCCGAACTTCCACAAGAATATCATCTCTTCCTGGAGACTTTCCTGTAGATTGGTTATACATCACCTTTTTTATCTCCTCTTCTCTTATTCTGTTAGCAACTGAGCCTCATCTACCTCTAAACTTGGCATATTTAATTCTTCCATGCACATTATCATTTCTGCTTTTTCATGATTTATACATCATTTCTATGCTTTATAAAGATTTTCATAAATTTTTCTAAAATATTTATAATACCTCTTCAGGATCTCTGGTTATTTTCCTTGTTATAAGCTCCCAAGCTTGGCAACAACCAAGGGAGCCCGCAGGATTTTTTGCAGGGGGGTGCAAACCCAGAGCACCGCCCCAGCCCCACCCCCTTAAAAGCACCACCCCCAACCCTGCCCCCCCCCCCAAGACACATCCATTTCAGTATCCCATTACTTGGCTATTTCTCCCCAGTTGCCATAAACACTGTTCAAAACTCTTGGTGTGCATACTGTTTTATGCTTTACTTCTACAATGATTACAGATATTTGGTTTTAATTTACAACTTTTATTTCAAATTTTAGGGCCTCAGGGCCAATAGCCTAGTAACTTCCTATTTTATAGCACAAACACTGATAGACATTTGCTAAACTTAAACAAAGCAATAGTCTTACAATGAAAACAGACTTAGTATTAAACCTTCTCTACCTTTGAAACTTGCATTCACTGAAACAGCATTGAAACCCACATTCAAAGAAAATGCATCTGGCCAGTGGCAGGTTAAGTTTACCTTTGGACTGCTTTCAAATCATAGGCCCTTTGCACATATTTCAGAACCATGCATAACTGCTTTGGATTAATCTTCCTGATTGTATTAATTATGATATATAATAATTGAATTATATCCCTTGTTAATACAGCACCACTTAGAGAGTGTGTTTTATAGTTTTGAACATTTTTTCCAGTAAGCAATGAAACAAAACGGGTGACGTACAAGAGTGGAGGAAGATGCACACAGGTTGATTATATCCTATGTAGGAGGGCCAGTCTGAAGGAGATTGGAGACTGTAAAGTGATGGCAGGGGAAAGTGTAGTTAAGCAGCATAGAATGGTGGTCTGTAGGATGATGTTGGTGATCAAGAGGAGTATGAAAGCAGTGCCAAGGATTAAATGGTGGAAGTTAAAAAGGGTGATTGTGAGGTGGAGTTCAGAGAAGAGTTAAGACAGGCACTGGGAGGCAGTGGAGAGTTACCGAATAGCTGGGTAACTACAGCAGAACTAGTAAGGGAGACTGCTAGAAAGGTGCTTGGTGTGACATCTGGACAGAGGAAGGAGGACAAGGAGACCTGGTGGTGGAATGAGGAATTACAGGAGAGTATACAGAGGAAGAGGCTGGCAAAGAAGAAGTGGGATTGTCAAAGAGATGAAGAAAGTAGACATGAGTATAAGGAGATGAGGCACATGGCAAAGAGAGAGGTGGCAAAGGCTAAGGATAAGGCATATGGAGAGTTGTATGAGAGACTGGACACTAAAGAGGGAGAAAAGGACCTGTACCGATTGGCTATACAGAGGGACAGAGCTGGGAAAGATGTGCAACAGGTAAGGGTGATAAAGGATAGCGAGGGAAACGTACTCACAAGAGAGGAGAGTGTGTTGAGTAGATGGAAAAAGTACTTTGAGGGGTTGATGAATGAAAAGAATGACAGAGAGAAGGTTGGATGATGTGGGGATAGTGAAACAGATTAGCAAGAAGGACGTAAGGACAGCTGTGAAGAGGATGAAGAATGGAAAGGCTGTTGGCCCTGATGACATACCAGTGGAAGCATGGAGGTGTTTAGGAGAAATGGCAGTGGTATTTTTAACTAGATTGTTTAATGAAATTTTGGAAAGTCAGAGGATGCCTGAGGAGTGGAGAAAAAGTGTTTTGGTACCTATCTTTAAGAATAAGGGTGATGTGCAGAGCTGCAGTAACTACAGAGGGATGAAACTGATCAGTCACAGCTTGAAGTTATGTAGTGGAAGCTAGGTTAAGAAGGGAGGTGATGATTACTAAGATCAGCAGTATGGTTTCATGCCAGGAAAGAGCACTACAGATGCAATGTTTGCTTTGAGATTGTTGTTGGAGAAATACAGATAAGGTCAGAAGGAGTTGCATTGTGTCTTTGTGGACTTGGAGAAAGCATATGACAGGGTGCCTAGAGTGGAGTTGTTTTATTGTATGAGGAAGTCAGGAGTGGCAGAGAAGTATGTAAGAGTGGTACAGAATATGTACAAGGGTAGTGTGACATTGATGAGAATTGCGGTGGGAGTGACAGATACGTTTATGGTGGAGGTGGGATTACATCAAGGATCAGCTCTGAGCCCTTTCTTATTTGCAGTGGTGATGGACAGGTTGACAGATGAGATCAGACAGGAGGCCCCATGGACTGTGATGTTTGCAGATGACATTGTGATCTGTAGTGAGAGTAGGGATCAGGTTGAGGAGACCCTGGAGAGGTGGAGATATGCTCTAAAGAGGAATGAAGGTCAGCAGGGTTAAGACAGAATATGTGTGTGTAAATGAGAGGGAGGGTAGAGGAATGGTGAGGTTGCAGGGAGTAGAGTTGGTAAAGGTGGATGAGTTTAAGTACTTGTGATCAGCAGTTCAGAGTAATGGTGAGTGTGGAAGAGAGGTGAAGAAGAGAGTACAGGCAGGGTGGAATGGGTGGAAAAGAGTGTCAGGAGTGAGTTGTGACAGACAGGTACCAGTAAGAGTGAAAGGGAAGGTCTACAAGAGGGTAGTGAGACCAGCTATGTTATATGGGTTGGAGACAGTGGCCTTGACAAAAAGGCAGAAGTCAGAGCTGGATGTGGCAGAGTTAAAAATGTTAAGATTTGCACTTGGTGTGACTAGGATGGACAGGATTAGGAATCAGTATATTAGAGGGTCAGCTCAGGTTGGACAGTTTGGAGACAAAGCAAGATAGGCGAGATTGCGTTGGTTTGGACATGTGCTGAGGATGGATGCTGGGTATATTGGGAAAAAGATGCTAAGGATGGAGCTGCCAGGTAAGAGGAAAAGAGGAAGGCCTAAGATAAGGTTTATGGATGTGGTGAGAGAGGACATGCAGGTGGTTGGGGTGACAGAGCAAGATGCAGAGGATAGGAACAGCCGAATGATGATGATGATGATGAATGAAACAAAACATATGAACCAATAATGACAAATTGCCCAATTTAGAACATTTCAACCGTAAAAGGCCAGTTAAACATCTATCACTACAATCCACCAATATCAGTCAATGTGCACAGTCTCTGCAGAAGTAAAAGTCATCTGAAAAATTTCACATTAAAGAGATCTGAAACTAATGGAGAGGTTGTTGCTAGAAAACAGCTTTATATTTCAGTGTTTCATCTACAAATTCAGTGCCTGCTCCCCTTAAACAATAAATTGCCTATGTTACATTTAAAAAAATGCTAAGCTTGTATATTGCAATAGGAATAAGTGGCAAGCGGAAACACAGGTTCATAGTTACTGGGCATCTCATCCAACGGAGGACATAGTCAGGACTACAGCACTCCACCCCTTACAATACAATACATGCGGTGGGAGTACAACCTCCAGCCTTCTACACCAAGATGCAAGTATGCTAACTGCTGTGCTACTAAGACTGTTTTGAAATTCTACACCACACTAGTGATACCATTTGTTAAACAAAACAGTTGCACATTTTAATCAGACTTGGCATGAGCAGCAGTAAACTTCTCTTCCCTTGAAGCTCACAATTCCTTGAAAATAAATTCCACCTGCTAACTCTAAATAGGGCATTTCACTCTCTCTCACACACACATACCTCAGCCTCTGTGAAAATCTGTACAGTTTAGAAATATGAATCACATACAATGTCATTCATACATACATCCCCCGACCTCCTTAGAAAATGGATATAACAAAATTGTTTCCATTAGTATGCATTTTCTGAGGATATGACGTCTAAAACTCAACTTCAGTCTTCAGTGATTTGCCAGAAATAACACAATTTTATGAGAAACAATCTGAAAATATGAGGCATATAGTAGTTAATAAACTGTTAATTTGCAAGCCTTTGTCATGAAGACCAGCTTGAAGAAGCATAATTAGAATACTCAGTGTTTTTGTGATGTTGTGGGAGTTTTGAACATTCTAAGAACTGTGCAGGTTACTTCTTCCTGTCCAAAAATAAATAATCATAATATTCGTAATCATATGCTAAAAAGCCAATGAATACAAGTTAGAGAATAAGCAAAAAACAGTGAAATGCATTTTAAACCATTGTCATTTATTAAATAGTTCTGAATGCTCGCAGTATACCAAAAGGATAGTTTATATACTAGTTTATAGAATGACACTTCTGATAAAAAAAAATTAGGATTGTTTTTCTATGTTATTGTCTCTTTTTAATGATAACAAAACTTAACATCTAAAAGCAATTTGTTATGGAAATATTGAATCTTAGAAGGGAATATTTTTCAGATATTTGTTCAGATACTATTAGATATAATATTTAAGAAAAACATAGGACTAATTCTAACACTAGTACTACATTAAAGGATATTGAATATATAAGGGTAAGTATAAATGTTCTATTATATGACATTCTACACAAGGATTATAGCTAAAATATAAAACCTAGGGATAAAGTAATAGTACATGATATAGTATGCAAACAGAAATAGAACGCAGAATAAATATACATACTATATATATATATATATATATATATATATATATATATATATATATATATAGAGAGAGAGAGAGAGAGAGAGTGTTAAAGAATATAAATATGTCTACAAGAGTGGGAGGTTGGCATAGTGGTTAAGGTGTTCACCTTATAAGCACAAGGTTCAGGATTTGATTCTCACCTGGGATAATTGGCTGGGCTTGGAATGGCCCACAAGGACAGTTGGCCTGGTACTAATTTATGAACTTATAATCCCACGTATAACTTTACACATAGTAAATAAAATAGAAATAATATAAAATCATCTGACCTATAAATTAATAAATATGAAAATAACAACTGATTTCCTCCCTATACTAGACTAGGGAGATAATGTGAGGTACAGTGAAAGTTATTGTAGAAATCAATTTGGCCAACTTATAATAAAGATTCTGAACACCTGTTTAACTTTTCTTATTTATATGATGTCTTTCAAGGGTCATTTGCTATATCCCATGTTGTCTGTTATGCAAGAGATTTAAGGAATCCCACAATGGAAAGTCTAGCCTTGCTAGATTTTTCTTTTAGTTCTTGCAGCAAATAATAAAGAAGACTGCAAACAAAGTCCCAGCTATTCTTTTAGTTAAGTAGTATGGCAAGCAGGGACACACTAGAAGCAGCTCATTCATTCATTTAATGGCAGATGTGTTCTGACCTTGACTTGTGTTAGTTTATTCTAAGTTTACATACACGAGTCATTGAGATACAGAAAATGATTCCTTCTTTTTTCTTTTTCTCTCTCATTTTTGTTTTCTTCCATCATTGTAGTGTGAACTTTATTTTTTTTCTATATTTTTCCATTCCTGCCCAGGGATCTTCGATACCTTTGTTTTTTTGTCTCTGTTTTATTAACCACACATAAATCAATTAACCATTATTTGTTTTGTTTCAAGACCTCAAATAAAGTTAACATTCTATAGGAAAATTGTAAAGATGCATTTATTTATATTAAACAGATGTAATTGCTTTTTGCTGTATTCTTAAGACATATTCTTCTATGTTGTTAATTTTTTGAATGGCCATTTTTTCTAACACTACATAATTGAAATTTAAGGTACAAATCAGCTTCCACATTGATCCCAAACATTCAGTGATATACACAACTGGAATATTGGAAGGAATGTTGTGGACTCTAATTTAATTGTGGTGAATGTAATTGACTGAATTTTATATATAAAATTAATGCTATGATTTAATGTCAACAAGATTAGTATCATAGCTGAGAGAGTCACCATCAAATTCCAAGGCAGACCACAGGGTTTAGATGACATTACATCTACAGGGCAAATAAAGTGCAATACTTGTATAACTCAGGAGATAAATATTACCATGTGTGACAACTTGACAAGCAAATATGAGGAAAGGTCTGTACACTCTGTCACAACAACTCTTCAGGAAATAACTTTCACAAAAATATGTTTGATATAATTAAGAACTGTTCTCTTTCTCTCTCTCATTCTCTCTCATATATGTGCAGAACAGCTAT
Organism: Protopterus annectens; assembly: GCF_019279795.1. Lineage (NCBI taxonomy): Eukaryota > Metazoa > Chordata > Ceratodontiformes > Protopteridae > Protopterus > Protopterus annectens. The sequence goes on along the minus strand of NC_056741.1, from coordinate 1,632,474,678 downwards.
TGCTTCAAACAACGCTTTCTCCAAGGACTATTTTTTTTTTAGAATTATTATTAGTAATAAACGCATTAACCATGATATCATTAATCTAAGGGCAGGTTTGTTAACATGTTCTACTTCAATAGTCAGTAAGAAGTGAAATTCTTCAAAATTCTACTGAAAATACTTGTGGATAAAGAAACTTGATGAGAAAATCTTCTTTGCCCAGTACTACAGTTATATCATCATTGTATTTTCACCACTGAAGAGAGAGTTGTAAAATTTTCATTTACCAAATAATATTTCTATATCATCTTGTAATATTCATACAAGTTTGTCCCTCCATGGATGTAGTTTACACTCCTTTGCAGAATCATGAAGTTTTACATGCACTGAAATTCCCTGAAACAAGACTCCAGCACTTGAGTTACAAATTTTTGACCATAGGCAGGCTTGCACACTGAAGAATGAATTCAAATATTTATAATCAGCATCTACCTTAGTACAGACCCTTTTCGGTGTGTGAAACTCGAGGACCATGAACGCTTTAAGATCCCACATAAGTACAGTACGGCACGGTATGGTACGTTCCTCTGCTGTATATAAATAAACAAAACGGAGCACTTCTCTGGCAGAAAAATCCTTACCTCAGTCAGCCTGCATATAAACAGAAACGGCAGCACATAAATGGATCGTCTGCGACTCTGGCAACCTTCACGCACTTTTGGGTTTGAATTTACGTTAGCGTGCAATGCACGCATGTGTCTTCTATGGTTCTGGCATCTATGGATGCAAACAGCGTTCTTAAAGAGGAACGCCTAACGCCCTTTAAAAAAAAAAAAAAAACGTTTTTTTTTTAAATTAAAATAAAATTAATTTCTCTTTTCCAGGGGGGTGCAAGTGCACCCCCTTGCACCTGCCTGCGGGCGCCCTTGGCAACAACCCTTTCTACTGTTGCCTAGGCTCTTGTGCTAATAACTTTTATGCTCTGGAGTTATTATCAAAAATAAGAAGTTATGTACCTACCATAACGTTCCATGTTAGTTGTCTTCTCTCGCCTTCTTTCTTGCTGGATGGGTTCGGAGCCGATCCTCGGCTCCGACTCGACACTTGCTAAGCTCGAGAGCTAATTTTATCAGCTCGAGGCAACCTTATATCCCATGATGCAAGGCGGAGACTACCCAGATCTCGTTTGGTAGCTAAGGAAATAGTAATATATTCTTCCAACTGTAGAGGAGGAAGAAAAAGTAACAATACTAAATCACATCATAATCCTCTAGAAAGGATCAAGCTAATCTAGTGACACTAGAAGCTGAATAGCTAGAAAAGGAATAAAACCTCTTAATAGAAGAGGCATAATCTTCTCGGTCTGACCAGGCTAGGGGGATGGAGGGTGGGACGCAAGAAAGAAGGCGAGAGAAGACAACTAACATGGAACGTTATGGTAGGTACATAACTTCTTAATGTTAAGTTGTCAATCTCGCCTTCATTCTTGCTGGATGGGACCGCGTCCCTAGCACCTCTATCCTGGGTGGCTCAATGGAACAGACTCTTGAGAATGGTGGAACCAAAATTAGCTCTGTCTCTGGAGGCCAAGTCTAATTTGTAATGTGAAACAAAGGTATGAGGAGAGGCCCATGTGGCTGCTGCACAAATAGTGTCTATTGGAAGTCTAGCTTGAAAAGCTGTCGATGTAGCTAGAGCTCTGGTAGAATGGGCTTTTGGCTTAGAAATGAACTCTTTGCCTCTGAGCTGATAAATGTAAGTAATCACAGAAGACAGCCATCTAGATAAAGTCACCTTGGAAACTGGAAGGCCTTTCCTGTTCTCTGCATAGGATAGAAACAGTTGATCAGATTTCCTAAAAGGTTTAGTTCTGTCCAGATAATATCTGAGCTGGCGGTGAACATCAAGACAATGTAACTTTTGTTCCGCTCTATCAGAATAATTCGGGAAAAACACTGGAAGATCAATGGATTGAATTAAATTCGTCTGCAATGCCACTTTTGGTAAGAAAGACAGATCAGTCCTTAGAGATACCCTATCTTTGTGGAAGATTAAGTAGGGAGGACGAATGCAGAGAGCATGAAGCTCAGATACTCTCCTGGCGGAAGTAATGGCGACTAGAAAAAGTGTCTCCCAGGAAAGAAATTTCAAAGAACAGGTAGCCGCAGGTTCGAAAGGGGGAAGAATCAAGGATGTTAATATTAAATTTAGATCCCACTGTGGTGGGGGGGTCTCTAATCAGAGGTTTAAGTAAAAAGATACCTCGAAGGAATGCCTTGCAAAGTTTATGTGACATAATGTTGTGGTCCAAAAGGCCTATATGAAAATTCGAAATGGCTGCCAGCTGAACTTTTACTGTGGAGGAAGAGGATCCTGAATGAAAAATCTCTGCTAGGAAGTCCAAGACTGAATGAATCGGAGCAGTATAAGGATCTATGTTCCTAGCTTTTGCCCAGAAGGAGAAACGTCGCCAGTTACTAGCGTAAATCTTTCTGGTAGAAGATTTTAGGGAAGCTACTATGATATCCCGGATGGGATTAGAAATCATAGGAAGCCTGGCTAAGGATGGAAGTGGAGCAACAAAGCAGTGAGGTTGAGAGAAGGTATGGATTGGTGCAGCTGCCCCGACTGGTGGGTCAGAAGATCTTGAACCAGGTCCAGATGCCATGGCTGTACCAAGAGATAACGATGTAGGAACGGAAACCATATCTGTCGAGGCCAATAAGGGGCAATGAGAATCAACTTGGCTCTCAAGATGGTTGCTTTCTGAATTAGTTGAGGTATCAGCGGAAAGGGGGGAAAGGCATAAAGAAGTCCCAGGGGGCAATCTTGGGTTAGAGCGTCTCTGGGGGGATGGCCTGGAAGGGGGAAGAGAGAGAAGAAGTCTGGGCATTTGCTGTTTTGAGGTGTAGCGAAAAGGTCGCAGCAAGAAAGGCCCCACTTCTGAAAAATATCTTCCGTCACTGATTGTTTTAGAGACCAGTCGTGAGGCATGAGAATAGCTCTGCTCAATCTGTCCGCTATGATGTTGGATTTCCCGGGGATATGCATTGCTACCAGAAACCGCTGAGAAGAGATTGCCCATTGCCAAAGTCTGAGAGCCTCTCGACACAGTGGATAGGACTTGGTTCCGCCCTGTTTGTTGATATACCACACTACGGACATATTGTCCGTTTGGACTGCAATAGTTCCCAGGGGAAGAGAGTCGTTGAGGGCTTGCAACGTTAAAAGCACCGCTCTCATCTCCAGGACATTTATGTGCAGATAGTATTTGAAAGGTTGCCAAGTGCCATGGACCATTCTGCCCTGATAATGCCCCCCCCACCCGATCAGGGAGGTGTCCGATGTAACAGTGGCAACCGGGGCAGGAGGAACAAGGGGTCTGCCCTGATGGACTTGAGGGGACGATATCCACCAGGTCAGATGCCTTTTGCAAGTTGGAGTTATTGTGATCTTGTGATGCATGGGAAGTTGTTGAAAGGACCATTGGGTGAATAGCATCCATTGTAGAAGACGCATGTAAAAGCGGGCAAAGGGAAGAAGTGTTATGGCGGCCGCCATAAGACCCAATACTTTCAGAGCAAATTTGGCCTGAATTTTGTTGCTGAGAAGAATCACCTGGACGTGACTTTGAATGTCCAAGATCCTTTGGTCTGTTAACTTTGCTGAAAGTTGTACGGTGTCCAATTTTGCGCCTATAAAAGTAATAGATTGACAAGGTGACAAGGCAGATTTTTCGAAATTTATAGAAATCCCTAGCCCTCTGCAAATGTGAATGGTGTAATCTCTGGCTTGGAGAAGTTGATGCCTAGTGGTGGCAGTGAGGAGCCAGTCGTCTAGATATGGAAACACCTGGAATCCTTGAAGTCTCAGGTGAGCCGTAACCGCTGCCATACATTTGGTGAACACTCTGGGGGCTGTAGTGAGTCCAAAGGGCAGGGCCCTGAATTGGAAGTGACTGGTCCCCAGCCAAAAGAGGAGAAATCTTCTGGAGCGTCTGTGAATTTTTATGTGATAGTACGCATCCTGAAGATCTATCGAGCACATCCAATTGTCCTTGCCCAGAAAGGGTAGAATGGACTGAAGCGTGACCATCCGGAATCTTGATTTCTTTACAAACTTGTTCAGTTTGCTCAGATCTAATATTGGTCTCCAGTCCCCTGTCTTTTTTGGAACTAAAAAGAACCTTGAGTAGATTCCGGATCCTATCTGGTCCGCTGGGACTGGCTGGATGGCTCTTTTTGCTAGCAGTTTTGATATTTCTAGTACTGCTAGTTCCCTTAGACCGGGTGGAATGTCTGGAAGGGTTCCCTTTTGCTGAATTGGGGTTTGAATAAAGGGAATTTTGTAACCCTCGGATATAATCGACTGTACCCATTTGTCTTGAGAAAGGGAAAGCCAGGCTATTGGGTACAGCGATAATCTTCCCCCCCGACTGCCTCCGAAGGTGGACAATCGGGCAACATCTGAGGGATGCTGGAAGGGTTTGTCAGAAAAAGGCTCTCTGCTACCCTGATTCTGCGGACCCCCTCTGCCCCAAGGGCGGCGTCTATTATTGTTACCCCCTCTGCCTTTGGGGGTAAACTGACTTTGTGCATCAGGCGTGACTCCTTGAGATTTGCGGAACCACATCTTCCTCCCTTCTGTCCTTTGGGGTAAGGTCTTGAAGGGGTGGAGAAACGGACTCCTATGGCAGAAAGAGTCTTGCCATCTTGTTCGCATCTAGTCAAAGTGTCTTTCACTTGAGGTCCGAACAAGGTCGAACCATCAAAAGGGGAGTTTGTGAAGGACGCCTTGAAGGGGTCTGCAAAATTACAAAGCCGCATCCAGGACTGACACCTTAAAGCCACTCCTGTGCCTGCGGACCTACTCGCTCCAATGGCTGCATAAGAAATGAGCCGCATAGAGGAGTTAACAATGGAGTTAAGGATTCCTAGCTGTGAGCTAATCTTATCCTGAGACCCAGCAGCTGACGGATCCTGTAAAACTTCTCCCAACTCTTTAAGAACATCTCTTTGAAGGCGGGTGAAGTGGCACAAGTAGTTCAGCGATCTCATGGCAAAAGTCGCTGAAGAAAAAATCCGCTTGCCGAACCTGTCCATAGTCCTAGAATCCTTGTTAGGAGGATGGACAGGTACTGAAGGATCAGCTAGTTCCTTCTTGGTGGCAGCAGCCACCACCATGGCATCAACTGGGATACCCTTTGTCAAATAATGTCTATCTGGTGGGGCCATAATGAATTTAGAAGGCCTCCTAGGAATAGGTTCCACCGAATCCGGAGCCATCCACGCCTTCCGAGCTACTACATCCATAAGAGGGTCGAAAGGCGGAGACACCCAGGAGGTGGAGGGTCGAGATCCGAATGCCTCCAGGTATACTGACTCATCCTTGGAAGGATTAAGGGAGGGCCAGTTCCCCCTCTGCTTAAGGAGTTCAAGGATGTCTGAGAATGAGACATCCTCAGAGGAGGACCTTGGGGATCCCTCCGACTCATCCAGGTCAGTATCAGATGTAATAGACTTGGGGGAGTCTAGATGTTTCCTCTTACATGTCCTCTTACGTGGAGGTTCACCTGACGGATCAGGAGAAGCCTCGGAAGAGGAAGATATTCTCAATGGGGAAACCTGAGGCGTTGGATCTCTGGGTCCCGGAGCAAGAGAGTGGGAAGAGACGTCAGCAGGCACTGTAGTGGGAGGAGCTGATGGAACTGTCCGTTGACTAAGCCCAGGGGCTAGTACACTCCTCATCACCTCGAAGGCTCCCCCATCAGAGAAACCAGAAGGTTCCCGCTCCGAAGAGATAGGAACTCCAGGCCTCACCGAGAGGGAAGGCTCCGAGGCAGATGTCGGGGCTGAGCTCACCAATGCCGAAGCCCCGAGAGGGAGAACGGGGACAGACAAGGGTCCGATGCCACTCGCCCCCTCGGAGCCGACGAGAGAGACCAGACGTCTGGATCCCTCCAATGAAGGCCTCAAGGAGGAAATCGGAGCAGAGGACGACAGAGCCGAAAGGGGTGGTATCGGCTCCGAAGCTACAACGGTCACGGTTCCGAGGAGCTCCGGCTCCGAGCTCTGTAAGAGAGTCGAAGGAGGAATGTTTGGTGGATGTGAAATAGCTACCGTCTGTTGAGATGGGCTATGGAGCATTTGGGCCAATGCCTGAGACTTTAATAGTCTACTCACCACTCTCTCGAGGTCGTGATCAGACAGCCTGGACGACTGAGAAGAACGGCTCCAATGGCTCCGCTCCGAGAGGAAGGGTGATCTCGGAGCCGAACGTATCGACTCTAATGAGGGGGATCGAGATCTCTTTTTAGAGATCGATGGAGCCAAAGGAGCCGAGGATACGTCGGCTCCAGCCGGAGCCAACACTGAATGTCCAGATTGGGCAGTATCGGCGCCGGATGGAGCCGATACTGTGACTGCTATAATGGAAGGATTGGCTCCGGCTGGAGCCGATCTCGACACTGGTGACGATAAACCAGTAGCCGATGGCTTGGAACTTTCAGCCGAAGGCTTGATAGATTTCGAGGGCTTCCCCGGCGCCAACTTAGTCGGGGAGCTCTCAGGCTTTAATAAGCCCCTCAATATCAATTTATTTCTGCGCTCCTGCAGGACTCTTGGGCTGAAGGCATGACAGATAGCACAAGAGTCCTGCAGGTGCAGAGGTCCCAGGCAGTAAACACAAGAAGTGTGACCATCTGTCAGAGACATCTTCTGACAGCACGAGTCACACTTCTTGAAGCCTGAGACCTTTGTGTCATTTGACATAGCTGTGTCAAGGAAACACAAGTTGTCAAAAACAAAACACCAACACACACACACAAAAAACACCCAATCCAAAAATTTTAACTAAACAGGGATAACAACACAGTCAGACACAAACAATCCCTGACAGGAAAAAATTTAGGAAGGGGAAGGCCTAAGGCCTAAGCTAGGGAAAGGGGATAAATAACTCGAAAAAAAGGGAACACTAACGGGAATAGGGTTAAAGTAAGCATTAAGGTTAACAAAAAATAACTATAGTTATGAAAAATTAAAGGGGTTAGACTAAAGTCTTATATTTAGAAACTTACCTGGAGCTGGTAAAAAAAGGCACCTCGTTAGCGAAGCGGCAAACGAGATCTGGGTAGTCTCCTCCTTGCATCATGGGATATAGGGTTGCCTCGAGCTGGTAAAATTAGCTCTCGAGCTTAGCAAGTGCCGAGTCGGAGCTGAGGATCGTCTCCGAACCCATCCAGCAAGAATGAAGGCGAGATTGACAACTTAACATCAGTTGTTTAACAGCAATCTTTCTAATCATATACAGATTATCTAGGTTGTCCCTTATTTCCTCTTTAGCACTTTGTACTTGCACCCCTTCTTCTTCTGTGAAATCCTCCATATTCTGCCATACTGTAACCTTTCTCAGCCCCTCTAAATACTTCTTAACCATATATTTTTATTGTATTTCTATCTGATTTTTTAACTCCATTTTAATTTTCTCAGTCCCTAGCTATATTTTCTGAAGAAATTTCTATCTTCCCTATTAACTCCTGAATAATTTTTACTATTCATTCCTTAAATTCCTCTATTTTCAACAGATAGGTGGATAAGAGCCAGTGTCTCATTTTTATTTCATTATCCTGCATTTTTATTTTAGTTATTATTGGCGCATGATATGAAATGGTTATTGGATGTGTATCAAAACTGTCAATTAAATCACGTTTCCACAAAGTATAATTTCTGTCTAGCCTAGCCCAGTTTTTGTACTTTGGGGAAAACTAAGTAAATTCTCTCCAAGCTCCTACTACTGAATTCACATCTTCCATACCAAATGTTTTCACAAATTTCTTCAAACATCTACCCTCTTCTGTTACATTTTTCCTTTTAGCCTCCCCCCAATTGAGACTCGCTGTTGCAAATCAAATTCCAGTCCCCACCTGCAAGCTGATTATTTCTCTCAGAATGTACTTAAGCTACACTGCAGCAGTTTTAGGTGGAATATAAATTCATGACAGTGTACAACTACAAATCCACTATTATCTTTTTCTCCTCTTCTATCCCTACTGGAACTCTTCTAGCAATTAATATAAATACTCCCCTTTTCCTCTATCCCAGACATTCTGCTGAACAGCCATCCTGAAATCCTTTTATGAAATTCACATGTTCACTTCTTTCCAAATGTGTCTCTTGTAGCATATCTGTTTGCACTTTACATTATTAATATAATTCACTATTCTTTATTTCTTTCTTTTTGTATATACCTTTTAGACCATTCACATTTAAAGATAATATGGAAAAAAGACACCTGTTTACTTTAGAATCTCCATTACACACAAAAATAACTGAAAATGCTTTGGAGTCCCCACAAGTTTAGCAAAGTCAAACAAGTCTAATATTTCAAGATTTCCTTCTTCCCCCATATTTCAAAATGTGATTGATGCTTTGTAATCCTGCACTAATTCATTAATTTCCAATTCCAAGTTGCTGGTTTTCTTCCTGTTGATCCCCATCTCCCTACTCCAGTCTCTGATTCATTTCCAGTATACTCCATCTCCCTACTCCAGTCTCTGATTCATTTCCAACATACTCCTGGTTCTTCCAGCGAATTCCTGTGCTTTTTTCTCTCTCTATAGGTTCATAGGTAGGTACTAGGCTATCTGCCCAAAGGCATTTATAAGCCTAACCAGAATGTGTTGGCTTTCCCCGCCCCCTTAGATTAGTTCCCTGTGCCTCTGTCCAGCAGAGCCACTGAAGTGATCCCTGGGGTAAACTTTCTGTTGCCCATCCACTCGTCAAGGTTTCTCTTGAAGAGTGCTAGCGAGGAGCTCTGCCTAATGTAGATTGGAATCTTGTTCCAAAGCATGGGAAGTCTCCGGGACAGGAATCTATCCCTCCAGCACGTCCTACTTATTGTTGTGGTGAGGTTTAGATCCCTAGAGCATGTGGCTTGAGGGGATAAGGTTTTATTTAGGTGGACCATGTCCATCAAGTCTGGGTTGGACATGGCCTTGTATGTCAGGCAGTGATCACCCCTGAGCAGGTGGTATGCAACCGAGTACAGCTGGAGTTTCTTCAGTCGAGCTGCATAGGGCATCTGTTTGAGGCCAGAGATCCTCTTGGTGAGGTACTTCTGTGGTCTTTCCAGCTATTGCAGGTGTCTTGTAAGGTACATCCCAAATGGGGCATTGTACTCTATGATGGGTCTGATGAGTGATGAGTAGAGGGGCACAATGACCTCTTTTGATCTGGATGCAAACCCTTTTGTGATTAGGTGGGCCACATAGAAGGATTTTTTAACCACTTTGGCAATGTGATTATCAAAGGAGAGATTACTATCTACTTGGGTCCCCAGATCCCTTATTACGTTTTCCGTATTTAGGGGACTACCACCTATGTGGTAGTTTGTGGGTACTTTGTTATTTCCAAAGGGAATAACCATGCACTTTTTGGCATTTAGCTTGAGGCCATGATTTTGACACCAGGTATCCAATTCAGTGAGACCCTTTTGGAGGATGTCTGTGTCAGCTGGTGAGTCAATTATAGCCCCTAGTTTGCAGTCGTCTGTGAACTTGGTCAGCCATAGTCCTCCTGTGCTTGTCTGTACTTCTGAGAAGTATATGCCGAACAGGAGGGGTCCTAGGACTGAGCCCTGGGGAACGCCACTTGTAACCGGTTTAGAGTCAGACCTAGCTCCCGCAACTCTCACCATGTGGGTTCTGTCCGTGAGCCAATTGGCAACCCATCTTGTGACATAGGGGTTTATGTTCAGGCTGGTGAGCTTGTCTATAAATCAGAATGGGGAATGGTGTTGAAGGCCTTTGCGAGGTCTAGGTAGGCTGTGTGTATCACCTTTCCCTCATCTATAGCCTTGGTAACTGTCTCAAAGAAGTCCACCAGGTTTAGGAGGCATGATCTGCCCTTAACAAAGCCAAACTGGGTAGGGTCCAGTGATTGGAGGTTCCCAATGTCTCTGTTAATGAGTTACATGATGATGCGCTCCATAGCCTTGCAGACCAAGCTAGTCAGGCTTATAGGGCGATAGTTCCCGGGGTCTGTTGTGGCTCCACCTTTGTGGAGTGGAATAACCGTTGCTGTGCACCACTCTATGGGTACATAGCCTGTGGAGAGGCTGAGTTTGAACAGTGCATTTAGGTGAGGGGTTAGTTCGTCTTTGAGCTTGTGTAGGACGCAGCCTAGGACACCGCCCGTTCCCATTGATGTTCTGTTTTTGGCTTTGGAGAGCGCTATTTTAACCTGAGATTCTGTGATTTCAGGGGCTCTACATTCTTCTGGTATGGTTATGGGTCCTTTTGGGGGTGAGAGGGGGGTGAAGTTTGCACTGAACCTGTCTGGCAGGATGTTGGCAATATTGGTTGGTTCAGTGTATTTTGTACCATTCTGCACTAACTCTGAGCAGATCTGAGCATTGCCACTTAGATTCTTAACATAGCTAAAGAATGCCTTGTGGTTATCTTTGGAGTCCTTGGCAAGTTTTCTTTCAAAGCTCGCCTTGGACGATTTTATGAGGGATCATAGTTTCTTGCTGATACTGATAAGGGATGTCTTCCCTTCTTGGGATTTTACTCTTTTCTGTACTAGTTTCCTCCTTCTATTGTATAGCTTGTTTATGGCAGGAGTCCACCAGACTGGTTTCCTTTTCTTAGAGGAGTGAGTCTTGGTTTTGCTTGGGATAGCATGATCCATACATTCTTGTAGATGCCTGTAGAATGCATTAGTAAAGGATTTTGCAGCTTGGACAGCGTTATCCTTTAGCATGGGGGCTTTGAAACTTTCCACCTCCATCTTAACTAACGTGAAGTTTGCTTTTGAAAAGTTTTTCACAGTGGTTTCCTTGTCCGGGGGTAGGGGCAGAATGTGGATATCCAAAGAGATTTGTTTATGGTCAGATCTAACCAGCGAGGGGTTGACCTCCGGTGTGGAACACTGGTCGCCCAATGTAGTAATGACCAGGTCCAATATGTTGTCACCTCTGGTGGGAGTGTTGACCAGTTGTTCCAGGGCATTTGAGTTTATAAATTCTAGGAAATGTTGGACAAGGGAGTTAGTACTTGAGTAGTTCTCCCAGTTAATGTTTGGGTAGTTGAAATCACCCAATATTAGGGTGTTTGATAGGACCTTTATGTTACCCAGTGTTTCCAGAAATGCGGAATGGGGGTCCTGGGACATGGTGGGTGATCTGTAGCAAGCTATAATTTGAATTGCAGTTTTGCCCGTTGTTAGTTGCACATGGATAATCTCTGAAGCATCATGCTGTGCCACTAACCTGGAGGTGTGGGTATCCTTGATGAATATGGATACTCCCCCGCCTTTTGTATTTCGGTCCGGGTTCTGTGGCCGAAATGTATGGTATGAGTTGTAGCCTGATAGTGCTGGGGTGCTCTCTGGAGCCTTAAACCAGGTTTCTGTTACTGCACATATATCGATTTTCTCCATACTAAGGAGTGCCTCGAGTGCGTGCATTTTGAGGTTTAGACTTCTGGCATTGGGTAGTATTACCCTCAGATTTGTGTTACTTGTGCTATTTATGGCAGTGTGTTTGTCTTTTGAGCCTTGCCTAAAAAAGGCACTATGGGGGTGGCAAGAGCCTTGGCCAGTATTCAAAAGCCTAAGGGTGACAGGTGCAAGCCGTCTCTAGAGAAGCAGCGTGGCTTGTCGAGAATGTCATCCCAGGCAGACAGACACTGGATCCCCTTTGAATGACACCAGAAACTTAGCCAATTGTTGAAATTGATAATTTTTTCTTTATACCGTGGTATCATTCTTGGTGAGGGCAGGATGCTACTCAGGGTCAGGGTCATACCGGCCTGGGCTACGTGATCAGAGAGCTCTTCCATGTCTCTTTTTATGTAGTCCAGGGTGGTACGGCTCAGGTCATTAACACCAACATTGACAATGACAGAGTCATATTTGTACTTATTCTGGAGTGACCTGAGTGCTTGTGTTATGTGGTGGATCCTGGCACCCGACAGGCAGCTAACAGTAACCTTCTCCTTATTCAGCCTAGTGAGTGGGACGTCAGTGTGCCTTACTATAGAGTCACCTATTATTAGTATGTTGGGTATGTTATTTTGCCTTGAGGGCTATGATTGCGTGGCACATTGTTTTTGTGAAGTATGTGTTTCATGGTTTGTGTTGGGGGGGTGAAGGTTGCTTGGATGTCTGCTTTGGAGGGCTCTGTTGCTTTTGCAGATTTTTATTTAGAGTCTCCGAGTATGTTTTTGTGTATTTACGTGTATTTGTGGCCGGTGCTGGTTTAATGGGTCTATGTGAGACTGGTGGTGTGATGCCAGTATTTCCCTTCTCCTCTTGACTGTCTGATCCAGTCTTGGGTTGACAGAGCTTAGCCTCCAGTTTGGCTGTATAATTGCATCTCTCGCATGTATTAGTATTTGGTGGTAGGAGGAGAGGGTTGTCTGTGTAAATGAGGCAGTTGTTACATTGCCTCAGAATGCCAAGATTCACCAGTTGGACTGGGGAGTACACCTGAAACTGCCCTTTGGACATGCCTGGATAGGTACAGTAAACTGTTTTACTGAATGGCTGGTAAGGTCGAATAGAGAGCCTTGTCCTTCTGTAGTGCTAGGGTTTATAAGTGCTTGCTATGAGTTTAGAGCAAGTGCCGGGCTGAGAAATGAATGACTTGAGTGCTTAAGTTGAAGGTTTGTCTAGTTCCAAGGGAAAAATTGAAGAGGAGACTTTGTGGAGCCAGGAATAGTTATACCCTAGCTAACCGGCACTGCCCAGTGCGCAAAACCGAGCAAATGTGTTTTTTATAGCAGGGAAATGAAAGAGATAGAAATTAGCCAAAAATGGCCAATAAACTACTACTTTCTGGGCTGAAACCACTCCTCCAGGGACAGATAGGCTGCTCAAAGCTCCCCTCTCTCACAGGTGAACAGAAAAACTTCCTTCTATCCAAGTAAGGTATGGGCAAACACAGAGATTTGTAACACAGCCCTGAATATAGCACTAACATGAAAACTGGACTATACTAGCTTAGAAAGGCGGGAAACAAGTATATATATATATATATATATATATATATATATATATTTTTTTAGAAAATAAAGCAGATACAATCAAAAAAACACTTTAAATGAGCATAAAAAGATGCTTGTTGTTATATATCTCATTTCAGAGTTGTAGTCAATGCCCCTAGTAATAAAGTAGGAAGAAACACAAATACAGTAAAAGCAAATGAATAAAGTGCAATTTTTTTTTTATAACAGACCAGGTGGAAGGGAAGTAAGGCCAGGTGTATTGGAGGTGGGTTCAAATTGTTCTATCATGGTATGGATGGGAGGAGAAATGGGGTAGGGATTATTCTGAAGGAATGGTATACCAAGAGTGTTTTGGAGGTGAAAAGAGCGTCGGATAGCGTGATGTTTATGAAGCTGGAAATTGATGGTGTGATGATGAATGTTGTTAGTGCATATGGTCCACAAGTTGGGTGTGCGATGGATGACAAAGAAAAATTTTGGAGTGAGTTGGATGAAGTGGTGATGGCTGTACCCAAGGGTGAGAGAGTGGTGATTGGAGCAGATTTCAATGGGCATGTTGGTGAAGGGAACAGAGGGGATGAGGAAGTGATGGGTAGGTATGGTGTTAAGGAAAGGAATGCAGAAGGTCAGATGGTAGTGGATTTTGAAAAAAGGATGGACATGGCTGTGGTGAATACATATTTTAAGAAGAGGGAGGAGCATAGGCTGACATACAAGAATGGAGGGAGATACACACAGGTGGATTATATCCTATGCAGGAGGGCCAGTTTGAAGGAGATTGGAGACTGTAAAGTGGTGACGGGGGAAAGTGTAGTTAGGCAGCATAGAATAGTGGTCTGTAGAATGTCATTGGTGATCAAGAAGAGGAGGATTGTGAGGGCAGCACCAAGGATCAAATGATGGAAATTGAAAAAGGGTGATTGTCAGGTGGAGTTCAGGGAAGAGTTAAGACAGACACTGGGTGGCAGCGAAGTGTTACCGAATAGCTGGGTAACTACAGCAGAGCTAGTAAGGGAGACTGCTAGAAAGGTGCTGAGTGTCACATCTCGATAGAGGAAGGAGGACAAGGAGACCTGGTGGTGGAATGAGGAAGTACAGGAGAGTATATGGAGAAAGAGGTTGGCGAAGAAGTGGGATTGTCAGAGAGATGAAAAAAGTAGACAGGAGTATAAGGAGATGAGGTGCATGGTAAAGAAAGAAGTGGCAAAGGCTAAGGATAAGGCTGTACCAATTGGCTAGACAGAGGGACGAGCTAGGAAAGATGTGCAGCAGGTAAGGGTGATAAAGGATAATGAGGGAAATGTACTCACTAGCGAGGAGAATGTGTTGAACAGATGGAAGGAGTACTTTGAGGGGCTGATGAATGAACAGAATGAGAGAGAGAGAGAAGGCTGGATGATGTGGGGATAGTGAATCAGGAAGTGCAATGGATTAGCAAGGCAGAAGTAAGATAGCTATGAAGAGGACGAAGAATAGAAAGGCTGTTGGTCCAGATGACATACCTGTGGAAGCTTGGAGGTGTTTAGGACAAATGGCAGTTGAATTTTTAACCAGATTGTTTAATGAAATCTTGGAAAGTGAGAGGATGCCTGAGGAGTGGAGAAAAAGTGTTTTGGTACCGATTTTTAAGAATAAGGGTGATGTGCAGAGCTGTAGTAACTACAGAGGGATAAAACTGATCAGTCACAGCATGAAATTATGGGAAAGAGTAGTGGAAGCTAGGTTAAGAAGGGAGGTGATGATTAGTTATCAGCAGTATGGTTTCATGCCAGGAAAGAGCACTACAGATGCAATATTTTCTCTGAAAGTGTTGATGGAGAAGTACAAAGAAGGTCAAAAGGAGTTGCATTGTGTCTTTGTGGACTTAGAGAAAGCATATGACAGGGTGCCTAGAGAGGAGTTGTGGTATTGTATGAGGAAGTCGGGAGTGGCATAGAAGTATGTAAGAGTGATGCAGGATATGTACAAGGGTAATGTGACAGTGGTGAGATCTGCAGTGGGAGTGACAGATGTGTTTAAGGTGGAGGTGGGATTACATCAAGGATCAGCTCTGAGCCCTTTCTTATTTGCACTGGTGATGGACAGGTTGACAGACGAGATCAGACAGGAGTCCCTGTGGACTATGATGTTTGCAGATGACGTTGTGATATGTAGTGAGAGTAGGGAACAGGTTGAGGAGACCCTGGAGAGGTGGAGATATGCTCTAGAGAGAAGAGAAATGAAGGTCAGCTGGACTAAGATGGAATATATGTCTGTGAATGAAAGGGAGGATAGAGGAATAGTGAGGATGCAGAGAGTAAAGTTGGCGAAGGTGGATGAGTTTAAATACTTGGGATCAACAGTTCAGACTAATGGCGAGTGTGGAAGAGAGGTGAAGAAGAGAGTACAGGCAGGGTGGAGTGGGTGGAGAAGAGTGTCAGGAGTGATTTGTGACAGACAAGTACCAGTAAGAGTGAAAGGGAAGGTCTGCAAAAGGGTAGTGAGACCAGCTATGTTATATGGGCTGGAGACAGTGGCATTGACAAAAAGGCAGGAGTCAGAGCTGGATGTGGCAGAGTTAAAGATGTTAAGATTTGCACTGGGTGTGATGAGGGTAGATAGGATTAGGAATAAGAGGGTCAGCCCATGTTGGACTGTTTGGAGACAAAGCCAGAGAGGCGAGATTGCGTTGGTTTGGACATGTGCTGAGAAAGGATGCTGGGTATATTGGGAAAAGGATGCTAAGAATGAAGCTGCCAGGTAAGAGGAAAAGAGGAAGGCCTAAGATCAGGTTTATGGATGTGGTTAGAGAGGACATGCAGGTGGTTGGTGTGACAGAGCAAGATGCAGAGGACAGGAAGAAATGGAAACAGGTGATCCGCTGTGGGGACCCCTAACTGAGAAAAGCCGAAAGAAGAAGAAGAAAACAATAGAAAACGAACAATCTGATTTAAACAAGTTACCCAATTAACCAGAAAAAAACTCAAAACTGAGCCCTGTTCCAGCAGTCTTCAATCAGACAAGTTCTAACTGCACACTCCCGCTACTAGGGTGCAGGGAGACCTTCTCAAAAAAAAAATGGCCTGGATCAATGCTCAAGTTATACAAACAAAGTTAGATTCAGCAGGCCAGAATCTGGTCCTATGCTACAGCAACAAGGCACACCAATCTCAGAAAGAAACAGTTTGAATAAGCAGGCACAATAAGCCCGTGACCAGAGATTCCCAGCTCAGAAGGGTAGAATCCAGCCTCTCCTCCCACAAGAGTTTTCCTTTGTAACACTGGAGAAGTTTTCAGTGACATAGTCTCTCTATGAGATTTATTATCAAAACAATAAGAAATATAATTCTCTTTGGTTTTACAGCTCACTTTTTGTTGGATACATTTTCTATTTCTTCCTCAGCATGCTCTGCATCAAAAAATGACTTTGACCTTTCAGGAAAAATATTCTGAAGATAGCTGGATACAACAGCTTTAATATCACACTTGCTTATCGACATTCATTACTTACTGGAATAAATGTACTCCTCTTTTGTCTGGTGTACGATGAGTAATCATTCTCCACAAACATCTGCTGTCTCCAACTTTTAGTACTTTGTCCTTCTGCCATAGTTTTGTCAGAATCAATTCTTTCTGCTAGTAGGATGCATCTTTACTATTAGAGGTCTTGGCTGCTTTCTCACAAGCCAGGTCTGGAGCATACACATGATGTACCTTTTCAATTAACAACTCCTGCTGAGGAATACCAGTCCAGTTGCTTATATGTTGTTGTTGTATCTTTCGGCTTTTCCCGGTCAGGGGTCGCCACAGCGGAACTCCGGTCCACTAATGATTGGCAGTAGATTTTTACATACTGGGTTGCCAGCCCTGACGCACAACCTTCAACGAAGGTATGCCCATTCACGCATGTCTCCACACAGAAGACGCTTTAGCTGAGAATCGAACAGGACAACGTCTTACTGTGAGGTGACACCGCTACCGCAGCACCACCACTCTGTTCCTTCCAGCTTCTCTGGTAATGCAGAAGACCTCAGATTTTCTCTACATGCTCTGTCCTCTAATTCTACCATTTTTTGAAACATCTCTTCTTGGGCCGTCTCATATTTAGCTAGCCTTTTCTTTATCTCAACCTCTAATTTTTGAAGTTTTATCAGCTCATATGAACATCTGTTTAAACCTTCTTCCATTTTTCCAACCCTTTATTTGACCCAGTATACTCTTCAGTGTTTAATTTGTTTAATTTATTTTAATTAGCTCTGAGAACATCTGACTTATTTTTTCCTCTAGATTACTGGAAGTCGTGCCTTGCACCAGAGCTGGTGCTTGAACTACTTTTTGCTGAACAGCTGCATGATTCTTCCCAGTCAGTGTTCTTTTCTCACCTTTTTCTTTTAGGTTCTCTAAATTTCTTCTTTGCTAGCATCCATGCAGTGCACTTACTAGCCAGTAACTGAAATTAACCCAAAAAGGCTAATTCACTGGCTTTCTTTTCTGAGTTTCTGTTTTCACACTGGGAGAACTGAAATTAGCCTGTTACTCAGAGTGTAGCCATCTTGAAAGTCAAGAGCATATCATTTCAGTTCTGAAAATGCCTCCTGAAATATCAGTCTCGAGTGAAAAAATTAGCCTGTTTTGAAGTATCTGTTGTTTAATAAAATAAACAAATTGTAAATACATTATTTATTAAATTAAATTTTCCATATCTAATTACACACAATAAATGATTCCAAACATGCTATGTGACAGATTCTAAATCTGTTACAAAGCAAAGGAAAATACAAGGACTAAATAAAGGCCTTCCTTGGACAAGTGACAGTGAAGTAAGCTTGATATACATTGAAAAACGGTTGCAAAATCAGCATACCAGAATATATGGCCTGTAGGATGGATTCAGAAGGTACAAAATGAGAAGGATGAAAAAGCATTGACATAAGGGGATAAAAATATCTACAAAAAGAGAAACTTGGGTATGGAATCACTGGTCTCAAAACAGCAACATCAACTGCAGCTGGTACTGCCATTTTCCAGTTACATGATGGAAACTAAGTAAGAATATTACACAAGGCATCCTTAGGTAGCTGCGAAAAGGAGCCATCAAATACAGGCTGCAATCTGCAGACAACAGACAGAGGTGAAAATGCTTGCACCAATGTCCTTGAACAGGGTTTGCAGCTTCTTAACTCAGATGGGCTACTAAAAGAAAAAGTCTAAGCAAGACTCAAGAATATCGGGACATGGCTTATGAATTCAGCTTTGCCAGTGTATCATACTGGCTGCCAATAATGAGGGTGAGGATTCTTTTTGCAGTACACCTTTGCAAATGAGAACTACAACACTTACAGAGTCAGAGATTTTGAAATTTTGCGGATTCTCACTTGTACCTTATGTAGTTCACGCTTTTTTTAGCTGCAACTGGCTAATATATCTCTTTGGCACAAAAACAGTTTACTCTCCTAGCATTTTGAATCTTGTATGTGCTTAGTTATTAAAATCCATGCATCCATCCATAAGATCAAAAAATGTATACAAATTCTAGAAAGGCATACATGCATTTGTTCTCTCATTACCATAACCGGCCTTAGGCATAGGCCAACTAGGCGGCCGCCTAGGGCGCTTCTCTAGCAGGGGCGCTTTTCCAATATTTATTTGGTGTAGGTAGACCAGGATAGGGGCACCAAGTGGTGTGGTGGGGGGCGCCGTGGAGCCCTTTTGCCTAGGGCACCAGTTGACCTAAGGCCGCTCCTGCTCATTACTGCTCATAAGCATACTGGTATCATGTTGAATGTACACATTTGCCATTTCTCATGTATTTGTGCTGCACAGGTCTAAAATTTAAAACTAATATTTAAATTGTTGCTTTTCTAATGTTTGCTGATCTTAACAATAATTAGAAAAAAGAGATCAACTTGTCAACACCAACATCACCTGACAGTATTTACACTTGACCACATGTAGTCAGGCTTGAATGAATGAGGAGTCAGCATAAAGCAAACTTTTGTAGCGCTACAAACACAGCACATTGTCAACACACAAAGGTCTATACTATGCTCAAAATACACAAGACATTGAATGCTCAAACTGTCACATAACATTCAGGTGTTTCTGAGTTTGCAAACATTTTCCTGCTGTGGCACAAAGAAATGCAAGAAGATGACAGAGATTTCAAATTTATTTTTATGGTATGCATTTTATTACAGACTGAAAGAAATGTGCCCCAAATTTGGCCTACAATGGCTTTGAAGCTATGCTATTTAATTTCTAAAGTGAGTATATATAGGCCAAACTATACTAACAAAATATTTGCCTTTATATACAGATGTATATTTTATATATATATATATATATATATATATATATATATATATATATATATATATATATATATATATATATATATTAGAAGTTATGTACCTACCATAACGTTCCATGTTAGTTGTCTTCTCTCGCCTTCTTTCTTGCTGGAGGGGTTCGGAGCCGACTCGGCACTTGCTAAGCTCGAGAGCTAATTTTACCAGCTCGAGGCAACCCTATATCCCATGATGCAAGGCGGAGATTACTCAGATCTCGTTTGGTAGCTAAAGAAATAGCAGTATTTTCTTCCAACTTAGGGGGAAGAAAATAAGAAATACTAAATAACATCATAACCCTCTAGAAAGGATCCACATAATCTAGTGACACTAGGAGTTGAACAGCTAGAAAAAGGTAATAAACTCTTAATAGAAGATGTATAATCTTCTCGGTCTGACCAGGCTAGGGGGAAGGAGGGCGGGACGCAAGAAAGAAGGCGAGAGAAGACAACTAACATGGAACGTCATGGTAGGTACATAACATCTAAATGTTAAGTTGTCAATCTCGCCTTCATTCTTGCTGGATGGGACCGCGTCCCTAGCACCTCTATCCTGGATGACTCAATGGAACAGACTCTTGAGAACGGTGGAACCAAAATTTGCTCTGTCTCTGGAGACCAAATCTAATTTGTAATGTGAAACAAAGGTATGAGGAGAGGCTCATGTGTCTGCTGCACAAATAGTGTCTATTGGAAGTCTAGCTTGAAAAGCTGTAGATGTAGCTAGAGCTCTGGTAGAATGGGCTTTTGGGTTAGAAACCAACTCTTTGCCTCTGAGCTGATAAATGTAAGTGATCACGGAAGACAGCCACCTAGATAAAGTTACCTTAGAAACTGGAAGGCCTTTCCTGTTCTCTGCATAGGATAGAAAAAGTTGATCAGATTTCCTAAAAATTTTTGTCTTATCCAGATAATATTTGAGCTGACGGTGAACATCGAGATAATGTAACTTTTGTTCAGCTCTATCAGAATAATTCGGGAAAAATACTGGAAGATCAATGGACTGATTTAGGTTAGTCTGAGATGCCACCTTTGGTAAGAAAGACGGATTAGTTCTTAGGGATACCCTATCTTTGTGGAATATTAGATAGGGAGGGCGAACACAGAGAGCATGAAGTTCAGATACTCTCCTGGCAGATGTAATGGCAACTAGAAAAAGTGTCTTCCAAGAAAGCAATTTCAAAGAACAGTCAGCTGCAGGTTCGAACGGGGGAAGAATCAAGGATGTTAAAATTAAATTTAGATCCCACTGTGGTGGGGGGTCTCTAATTGGAGGTTTCAATAAAAAGATACCTCGAAGGAATGCCTTGCAAAGTTTATGTGACATAATGTTGTGGTCCAAAAAGCCTATATGAAAATTTGAAATGGCTGCCAGTTGAACTTGCACTGTGGAAGAAGAGGATCCTGAATTAAAAATGTCAGCTAGGAAGTCCAATACCGAATGAATTGGAGCAGTATAGGGGTCTATGTTCCTAGCTTTTGCCCAGAAAGAGAAACGTCGCCATTTACTAGTGTAGATCTTTCTGGTAGAAGATTTTAGGGAAGCTACTATGATATCCCGTACAGGATTAGAAATCATAGGAAGCCTGGCTAAGGATGGAAGTGGAGCAACCAAGCAGTGAGGTTGAGAGAAGGTAGGGATTGATGCAGTTGACCCGACTGGTGGGTCAGAAGATCTGGAACCGGGTCCAGATGCCATGGCTGTACCAAGAGGTAATGATGTAGGAACGGAAACCATATCTGTCGAGGCCAATAAGGGGCAATGAGAATCAACTTGGCTCTCAAGGTGGTTGCTTTCTGAATTAGCTGAGGTATCAGCGGAAAAGGCGAAAAAGCATAAAGAAGTCCCCGGGGCCAATCTTGGGTTAGAGCGTCTCTGGGGGGATGGCCTGGAAGGGGGAAGAGAGAGAAGAAGTCTGGGCATTTGCTGTTTTGAGGTGTAGTGAAAAGGTCGCAGCAAGGAAGGCCCCACTTCTGAAAAATCTCTTCCGTCACTGACTGTTTGAGAGACCACTCGTGAGGCATGAGAATAGCTCTGCTCAATCTGTCCGCTATGATGTTGGATTTCCCGGGGATGTGCATTGCTATCAGAAACCGGTGAGAGGAGATTGCCCTTTGCCAAAGTCTGAGAGCCTCTCGACACAGTGGATAGGACTTGGTTCCGCCCTGTTTGTTTATGTACCACACTACGGACATATTGTCCGTTTGGACTGCAATAGTTCCCAGGGGAAGAGAGTCGTTGAGGGCTTGCAACGTTAAAAGCACTGCTCTCATCTCCAGAACATTTATGTGCAGATGGTACTCGAAAGGTTGCCAAGTGCCATGGACCATTCTGCCCTGATAATGCCCCCCCCCACCCGATCAGGGAGGCGTCCAATGTAACCGTGGCAACCGGGGCAAGAGGAACAAATGTTGTCTGCCTTGATGGATTTGAGGGGACGATATCCACCAAGTCAGATGTCTTTTGCAAGTTGGAGTTACTATGATCTCATGACGCATGGGAAGCTGTTGAAAGGACCATTGGGTGAATAGCATCCATTGTAGAAGCCGCATGTAAAAGCGGGCGAGGGGAAGAAGTGTTATGGCGGCCGCCATAAGACCCAGTACTTTCAGAGCAAATCTGGCCTGAATTTTGTTGCTGAATAGAATCACTTGGACGTGTCTTTGAATGTCCAAGATCCTTTGGTCTGTCAACCGTGCTGAAAGTTGTACGGTGTCCAATTTTGCGCCTATAAAAGTAATATGTTGACAAGGCGACAAGGCAGATTTTTTGAAATTTATAGAAATTCCTAGTCCTTTGCAAGTGTGAATGGTGTAATTTCTGGCTTGGAGAAGCTGATGCCTGGTGGTGGCAGTGAGGAGCCAGTCATTTAGATATGGAAACACCTGGAATCCTTGACGTCTCGGGTGAGCCGTAACCACTGCCATGCATTTGGTGAACACTCTGGGGGCTGTAGTGAGTCCAAAGGGCAGGGCTCTGAATTGGAAGTGACTGGTCCCCAGCCGAAAGCGGAGAAATCTTCTGGAGCATCTGTGAATTTTTATGTGATAGTACGCATCCTGAAGATCTATCGAGCACATCCAATTGTCCTTGCCCAGAAAGGGCAGAATGGACTGAAGCGTGACCATCCGGAATCTTGATTTCTTTACAAACTTGTTGAGTTTGCTCAGATCTAATATTGGTCTCCAGTCCCTGTCTTTTTTGGAACTAAAAAGAACCTTGAGTAGATTCCGGATCTTATTTGGTCCGCTGGGACTGGCTGGATGGCTCTTTTTACTAGCAGTTTTGATATTTCTAGTACTGCTAGTTCCCTTAGACCGGGTGGAACGTCTGGAAGGGTTCCCTTTTGTTGAATTGGGGTTTGAATAAAGGGAATTTTGTAACCCTCAGATATAATTGACTGTACCCATTTGTCTTGAGAAAGGGAAAGCCAGGCTATTGGGTACAGCGATAATTTTCCCCCGACTGCCTCCAAAGGCGGACAATCGGGCAACATCTCAGGGATGCTGGAAGGGTTTGTCAGAAAGAGGCTCTTTGCTACCCTGATTCTGCGGACCACCTCTGCCCCTGGGCCGGTGTCTATTATTGTTACCCCCTCTGCCTCTGGGGGTAGACTGACTTCATGTGTCAGGCATGATTCCTTGAGATTTGTGGAACCACATTTTCCCTCCCTTCTGTCCTTTGGGGTAAGGTCAAGAAGGGGTGGAGAAACAGACTCCTACGGCAAAAAGAGTCTTGCCATCTTGTTCGCATCTAGTCAAAGTGTCTTTCACTTGAGGCCTGAACAAGGTCGAGCCATCAAAAGGGGAGTTTGTGAAAGATGCCTTGAAGGGGTCTGCAAAATTACAAAGCCGCATCTAGGACTGACGCCTTAAAGCCACTCCTGTGCCTGCGGCCCTACTCGCTCCATCGGCTGCATAAGAAATGAGCCGCATGGAGGAGTTAGCAATGGAGTTAAGGATTCCTAGCTGTGAGCTAATCTTATCCTGAGACCCAGCAGCTGACGGATCCTGTAAAACTTCTCCCAACTCTTTAAGAACATCTCTTTGAAGGCGGGTGAAGTGGCATAAGTAGTTCAGCGATCTCATGGCAAAAGTCGCTGAAGAAAAAATCCGCTTGCCGTACCTGTCCATAGTCCTAGAATCCTTGTTAGGAGGATAGACAGGTACTGAAGGATAAGCTAATTCCTTCTTGGTGGCAGCAGCCACCACCATGGCATCAACTGGGACACCCTTTGTTAAATATTGTCTATCTTGTGGGGCAGTAATACATTTTGAAGGTCTCCTGGGGATAGGTTCCACCGAATCCGGAGCCATCCACGCCTTCCGAGCCACTACCTCCATGAGAGGTTCGAAAGGCGGAGACACCCAGGAGGTGGAGGGTCGAGATCCGAACGCCTCCAGGTATACTGACTCGTCCTCAGAGGGATTAAGGGAGGGCCAGTTCCCCCTCTGTTTAAGGATTTCAAGAATGTCTGAAAATGAGACATCCTCAGAAGAGGACCTTGGGGATCCCTCCAACTCATCCAAGTCAGTATCTGATGTAGTAGACTCAGGGGAGTCTAAATGTTTCCTCTTACATGTCCTCTTACGGGTGGGGGGTTCTCCTGACGGATCAGGAGAATCCTCGGAAGAGGAAGATATTCCCAATGTGGAAACCTGAGGCGTTGGATCTCTGGGTCCGGGAGCAAGAGAGTGGGAAGAGACATCAGCAGGCACTGTAGTGGGAGGAGCTGATGGAACTGTCCGTTGACTAAGCCCAGGGGCTAGTACACTCCTCATCACCTCGAAGGCTCCCCCGTCAGAGAGACCAGAAAGCTCCCGCTCCGAAGAGATAGGAACCCCAGGCCTCACCGAGAGGGAAGGCTCCGAGGCAGATGTCGGGGCCGAGCTCAGCAACGCCGAAGCTCCGAGAGGGAGAACGGGGTCAGACAAGGGTCCGATACCACTCGCCCCCTCTGAGCCGACAAAAGAGACTAGACGCCCGGATCCCTCCAATGAAGGTCTCAAGGAGGAAATCGGAGCCGAGGACGACGGAGCCGAAAGGGGTGGTATCGGCTCCGAAGTCACAACAGTACCAGTTCCGAGGAGCTCCGGATCCGAGCTCTGTAAGAGAGTCGAAGGAGGAATGTTTGGTGGATGTGATATAGCTACCGTCTGCTGAGATGGGCTATGGAGTATTTGGGCCAATGCCTGAGACTTTAATAGTCTACTCACCACTCTCTCAAGGTCGTGATCAGATAGCCTGGATGACCGAGAAGATCGGCTCCGATGGCTCCGCTCCGAGAGCAAGAGTGATATTGGAGCCGAATGAATAGATTCCACAGAAGGGGATCGAGATCTCTTTTTTGAGATCAATGGAGCCATTGGTGCCGAAGATATGTCGGCTCCAGCCGGAGCCGACACTGAGTGTCTGGACTTGACAGTATCGGCGCCGGATGGAGCCGATACTGAGACTGGCATGGAAAGATCGGCTCTGGCTGGAGCCGATCTCGAGCCTCGTGAGGAAGAACCTAAAGCCGATGGCTTGGAAGCCTGAGCCGAAGGCTTAACAGGTCTCGAGGGCTTCCCCGGCACCGACTTAGTCGGGGAGCTCTCGGGCTTTAATAAGCCCCTTAATATGAGCTTATTTTTTCATTCCTGCAGGACTCTTGGGCTGAAAGCATGACAGATAGCACAAAAGTCCTGCAGGTGCGAAGGTCCCAGGCAATAAACACAAGAAGTGTGACCGTCTGTCAGAGACATCTTCTGACAGCACGAGTCACACTTCTTGAAGCCTGAGACCTTAGTGTCCTTCAACATAACTGTGTCGATGAAACACCAGAAACACACTCACACACAAAAACACTCAGTCCAACAAATTAAATTAAATTAAATTAAACAGGGATAACAGACAGTCACACACAAAAAATCCCTGACAGGAAAAATTTAGGGAGGGGAAGGCCTAAGGCCTAACTAGGGGTAAGGGTATTTACTCAAAAAGAAGGGAACACTGACAGGAATAGGGTTAACGTGAGTCGGTAATTAACAAAATATAATATTTATATATATAAAGTTAAAGGGGGTAGACAAAAAGTCTCTAAAAGTTCACTTACCTAGAGCTGGTAAAAGAAGGCACCTCGTTAGCGAAGCGGCAAACGAGATCTGGGTAATCTCCACCTTGCATCATGGGATATAGGGTTGCCTCGAGCTGGTAAAATTAGCTCTTGAGCTTAGCAAGTGCCGAGTCGGAGCCGAGGATCGGCTCCGAACCCATCCAGCAAGAATGAAGGCGAGATTGACAACTTAACATTATATTGTTTATATATATATATAGTTTTCTCTATACATTTTTTATAGATGTATTATTTTTGCATACTGAAAAGTTTTAATCAGGAACAGGAAGTGATGTCAGCCGTATTTCCTTATAAAATGTGACTTGATTTTATTCAGTGTTTGTTTCTTATGGTTGACAAAGCCCTTACAGGGTGAAAGCGCTTACCAATAAAACAGCTTGGATTTTACTTGTCTTTGGCACGGATTCAGTCATTGTTTAAACTAGCATTTATTTATGCTGCTTGAATAAGCTTCAGTGACTTCTGGATTTATGCTGATTTTTGTTGTCAGCCTTGGTTTGCTCCTGTGCTTCTCTTTTGGATCATAAATTATATATCCAGTCTGAATATGTCTTCATTCACTGACGTACTCTGAGATTAATTCTTTGGACACTTTTTTTCCTAAATTTAACAATGTATCTTGCATGGCTCCATTGCACCTTACAGGAGATTCAAGACAGTCCACAGATAACTGACAGACTCACTGATTGCTACTCAATGGGTGAACAGCAGTGGTCCAAACCACTGGCAAGACTGTATAACATGCTAACTTGGCAAAGACTGTGCCCAACAACATGCACATAACTTACATATACCAACTATAGGCCTGCACAGCCTCAGAATAGGTATGCAAACAATGCTGCAATAACACAGCTAGGATGAGAGTAATTGGCCATTGGTAAGCTGTAATTTCTGAGAATGTCAAGTGAAGACTTGCCTTAAATTCATTACACCTCTCATTTCACAACACCCTCAGGAATGACTTTTTGAAAGACTGAATTGCAGCATTCTAGGAAGGTGTTATGGAATGAAGGATGGGGCCAATATCACTATACTGAAGAAAGGTTTCAAGGATTTATTTCACTGTGAATGTGTATGTGGCAATGCCATCATAATCTAGGGAGACTTCCTACCAGGCTGTGAGATACAGTGTACAGTGTCACCCTCCCTCTCATGAGCTAGCTTGCCTACACCACATTTGTATTCATCAATAGGAGCCATTTGCTATGTCTAATCACTTGATTACGTCCTGAGAATGCACAGATATCACTAGAATATAGCTTGTGATCCCACTGCAATTGCAAACTGTCAGCACTCCTTGCAATTTGCTCACCCATTCATTTCTCAGAGAGGGAGAGTCACTCCTTGTCTACTCATTTCCTGAGAGGAGATCAATATTAATTTAAAAATAAAGGTAATTAATAGATTTGTGGTGTACAGCTGAAATTTGGAACATAGGTAGAATATATACATAGTACACATGTACAGTACCATACATTGTACATTAGCCAGTGTTTGTGGGTAAGAGTGAAAACTATTATCAAGTACTTTAGGTTTAGTATGTGTACCTTATCCACTTTCACTAGCCTGGGGAGCAACCATGGCACCGCCAACTTTGCTTGAGATGTTGCCTAATGAGGTTTTTAAAGGAGGCTTTGGACGATGTGTTTTGTATGCTAGTGGGGAGAGAGTTCCATTTTTTAGCCATTGAACTACTATATAGTGTGTCTCCAAAGCTATTGTAGCTGTTGGTGACTTCAGTTCTAGTAGTAGTTTGCTTGATGATCTAAGAGGCCTTTTGGCTGAGTGATGTTGTACTAGGTATTTGAGGGCAGGACACTTTTTGGGGAGGTAATAGATACAATGACAGAGGCAGAGCTGATTGTAGGTTAGGAGTTTGGGCAGTTCAAGCCAGTGGAGCTGTCTCAAAGCAGTACAGTGATGAGTTCTAGATGAGCAATTTGCAGCAAAGCGGGCAATTCTGTTATAGCAGGCTTCCATTTTGCTTAGTTCAGTTTTGTTGAGATTAGTCAGAATGGAAGATGCATAGAGAAGGGTGGATAGAAGTTGGGAGTGAGCAATGGCTGATCTTGTGTTGTTGGTAAGAAATGGTTTGTTACGGTAGAATGATCCCAGTTTGGTATGTACTTTTTCAATAGTTAAGTTGAGATGACTATCAAATTTTAGGTGGGAGTCTATGGTTATTCCCAATAGCTTAGCATGTGCCACTAGAGCGACTGGAGTAGAATTTGTGGAGTAGATAGTGAATTGACTGTTATCAGTGTTTTTGTTAGAACTGGTTATAATCATAAACTGAGTTTTCTTTGGATTGAAGATAAGTTGGGCTTTGGTAAGGTAGTTTTCAACGTCAGAGAATGCTAGTTGAGTTGTTTGCAGGATGGTGGGCATGTTTTGTGCAGCACAGATTAAGGTAGTATTATCTGTATACTGAATGATAGATGCATGTTGTGTGGAGGTATAGAAGTCATTTGCGAAAACTGTGAATAGTAGTGGTCCTAAGATAGAACCCTGTGGGACTCCTATAGTTATGGGCAGCTGAGAAGAGAGAGAATTTTCCCATTTCACAGCTTGGCGCCTGTCAGTTAAGTAGCTTTAGAACCAGGTAAGAGTGGAACTGGAGATAAAACACAAATACAATAGTTCAGCCCAGCTTTTAAGCTACAGACTTAGAGACCTGACTACAAGTCATATGACCCAAGTTCAAGTAGTAGTTAGGGTACTGGAGAAGCTGGGGGTTGGGATTTAGCAGCTGTTGCAGGTTTGCTGATCACGGATGGCATGGATGGGAGGGGTCTGGATGGCTGCATGCCACTTCCTGCATATTGGTAGCATATGCTTGCATTTGTGTGACAGTAGGAGGCATTTTAATTGATATGGTACTCCCATAGCTACAGCCATATTGCCAAATTCGCCACTGGCTCCAGCTATAGAACCCATCACTGCCAGAACCTGAAACAACTAGAGTAGCTAGAACTGCCCAGCTTAATTCAATTCAATCAACTCTTAATAGCACACAAAATTCTACATCAACCTGAAGTTACCCCCTCACTTATAAATATTACAAAGCCATACAACAGCTTGAGGTCACTACGATCCAACAAACTATTGGTCCAAATCTATAAAGCTAATAACTCAGCTGGTAAATCCCTGTTTGCCAATGTTGTTGGCAAAATCTGAAATTCACTGCTAAACTATATAACCCTTCAATCCTCCCTAAGCCTCTTCAAAAAAAGCATCAAACAGTATTTCAAAGTGAACTAGCTTTGTCCATGTACCAACTCTGATTAAGTTATAAAATGAAATCCTACCTCAATAATATCTTAAACATTTAATACTCAACTATGTTCTGTTCCAATCTGATGATTTTTTTTTTTTTGCTTTTAATATGTCAGACCATGTAAATTGTGAGTCCCTATTGGGAACATTACTAAACCATTGTATATAACTCCTTGTCTTATATTTTATATGTATTTAATTTGTTATGTAACCTTTATTTTGTCTACTGGAGATTTTCTCCCTGGGCTTCTGGTGAAAATGGGCATATATCCAGTTGGATTATCCCGGTAAACAAATGTAAAATAAAATAAATCAGCCACCAAAAGGGGGTGTTAGAACTAATAAGAAACACCCCCCAGCTGCATGACATGGCGACTTTGGTCTTAGCCCTGGCAGACCAGCAGAAACGGCAGAAGCAGAGCCTAAGGCAAAGACAGATTCATTCATAAGGTGATATTGTTCCATAGTTCAGGTCTCTTGTGCTGCCAGTATGGATGGTCTAATGAGGGTGCAGAGCTACAGTAGACTGATGGTCCTCAGATGGCTGTGGCATCAAACAGTCTTCCAACCTGCCTGAATACGGGATCTTTCCCAATTTGGTACTAATGTTGCCACTAAATGGGAACAAATGAGTTAAGGCTCATATGAAGGGGCTAATGGTCAAGCAGGAAGGGAGCAAAACACGTACCTATGAAAAACAAAAACAAACATACTGCAGCCAGCTCTTCGGCACAGAGGAATGAAGCTCTGCCTATCACCCAGATGAACCAGGATCAAACAGCAGTCCAAATTCTGGAAACTTAGGCGGAAGTAGGTGAGTAAAAATAGCTGATGCCATCTCAGCCAACCTGCTGAGACGGAGGTGGCACGTTGCACTATTACACCACTCTAGGGTAAGACTAGACTGGTAGAGATGACTATGAAGCACACTTTGATGTACTAAGCAGTGCACTAGCACTAATTAAGATGCAGGTGTGAGTGTTACTGGGATCTCACTGTGGTCCTGCTTCAGCTGCTTACACATCATGGCTGCCAGATTAGCAAGCCTGGGCCAGTACACAAAGCCTTAGATAGCTGCCTGCAAGGTGGCCACTTCCTGATGGGATTTCAATTCAGAAATGGAGGAACAAATGAGCGATCAGAAGTAAGATGGTATCTGATGACTGGGAAGTGAGAGAGACAGATAGAGAGAGAGTTAAAGAGATAAAATATAAATATACTGAGAGTATAAATCCAATGTATTGTAAATCAATTTTATCAGGTGTCTCATGAACTATAATTTGAAACTCAGCAAATATATACACAACTTAAGGGAAATATAAATTGTCTGCAAATACTGCATTACTTTAGTTACAACATGACAAGTAAGCTTATTTAAAACTAAAAACGGTGCAAAACTCCACTGAAAAGTCAATATACTGGCAAAAAGGAAAATGGGCAGGTAACATTATTCTGCTGACTGTGAATCAAATCAAACTAGAATATATATGCGGCTAAAAAATGGCAAATTACAATAAATGCGCAAAGCAGACAATATAGAAAATATACTAATCTCAGTCAGTCTTTTAGAATGCATTTAGACAGACACCCGAATCTCTAAAAAATGAAAGATCTCACAGCAAATTACAGAAATGTAAGAATAACTATGGTAAATCCTACACTATGGTGAAACCAGAGACTTAGGCTAGCAAGCTTTACTTAGGACCTTTACACTATGCTTCAGTCTGGGGCTTTATAGAATGTTGACATGTCTCCAGTCTGTTAGCCCACTAACTTCCATTCTTCTTCCCAGCTGCTTAGTCAATGTTTATAACTGTATATATTATGAATTCTTAATAACACTTTAATAAGCATCATACTGATACAAGTACCATTCTATGATCTCATATCTTGCAGGATACACAATATTACATCAACAATTATCTGATAAAAATTTATTCTACAGCTCAAGCAACACTAAATTTAAAGTCTCTTTCATTGTTAAACAATTGTAAAAAACAGTAACAGTTTTTAATCCAAATAAACCACACACACATATACACACACACACACACACACACACACACACACACACACACATATATATATATATAATATGTGTATAGGATAGGTATATATATATATATATATATATATATATATATATATATATATATATATGATGAAAACTAAGTCCCAATTACTGGCAGAGACAAGTATTGTAAAAAAAATCTTTCACGGTTCCAAAAGACTGCTTCCTCAGACAGTTACAAATATCAAAGAGAACCTATTTAAACTTTAGAAAATGCATCACATGACATTCATTGTTAATTGTGTTTTAAAGTGACATATCCATTTTAAAATACTCATTCATACATATGAAGCAATATTTTCAATATTATACAAGTACAAGGGCTAATGATAAACAATAAAAAATATTGATAAGTAGTGAATATTGAAAATTAATAAAAATCACTAATGATTAGTAGATGCATTAACTATCATCCCATATAAAAATATATACAAGGTAAAAATACATTGGCAATACAAAACCTAGAATAAAATGAAGCACACAGATCCCTTAACAGCCTACATAGCTGATGGAATGTAAAGGACAATGTAATGATCAGTGTAATGATAGTGTAATGATCCCTAGTGCCTCAGTCGTCTAGACTTCAGCACAGGTTTGAGGGGGACGTTGTCACTGAGGCCCATGGCCTGATGTGCACCCAACCTCAATAGCCATTCCAATTCAGCTACCTCTGTGCAATTCACCACATCCCCTCCACGTATACCATCATATGTAACATGTAAAACTTGAAATAAAAAAGAGTGGGTCATGTCTGTCTGTAGTATGTGTTTAGCCAAAGCGCAATAGTCATGACCTTTACGGATACAATAAAGGTGGTCCCTGATTCTTTCTTTAAGACTCCTGTTGGTTTTCCCCACATAGAACTTACAACACCTGCAGCAGTGGGCCAAATAAACAACATTTCTAGTGCAACAATCAGAATTAACCTTAATGCTCCATAATGAGAAGTTATGTACCTACCATAACGTTCCATGTTAGTTGTCTTCTCTCGCCTTCTTTCTTGCTTGATGGGTTCGGAGCCGATCCTCGGCTCCGACTCGGCACTTGCTAAGCTCGAGAGTCACTTTTACCAGCTCGAGGCAGCCCCATATCCCATGATGCAAGGCAGTAAGTACCCAGATCTCGTTTGATGACAAAAGGGCAATAGCACCTAGCATAATAACTTCCAAAAGGAAGAAAGAAGGAGAGAAAAAACCTGCAGGATGGTAGAAGGACCAGCTCTGTATGGTCTTCAGAAGTATAACTCCTTGTAGAAAGGTCTGTCCAGGCCGGGGAAGGAGGGAGGGTCAAGAAAGAAGGCGAGAAGACAACTAACATGGAACGTTATGGTAGGTACATAACTTCTCAATGTTAAGTTGTCAATCTCGCCTTCATTCTTGCTTGATGGGACCGCGTCCCTAGCACCTCTATCCTGGGTGGCTCAATGGAACAGACTCTTGAGAACTGTAGAGCCAAAGCTGGCTCTGTCTCTGGAGGCCAAATCCAATTTGTAATGGGAAACAAATGTATGAGGAGTGGCCCAAGTGGCTGCTGCACAAATAGTGTCTAAAGGAAGTCTAGCTTGAAAGGCTGTAGAAGTAGCAAAGCTTCTGGTTGAATGTGCTTTTGGTTTCGAGCACAGCTGTTTTCCCCTGAGCCGATAAATTTCAGAGATGACAGAAGAAAGCCATCTAGACAAGGTCACTTTTGAGACAGGAAGGCCTTTCTTGTTATCAGCATAGGAAATAAAGAGTTGATCGGATTTCCTGAATTGTTTTGTTCTGTCCAAATAATATCTGAGTTGGCGGTGGACATCAAGATAATGTAATTTTTGTTCCGATCTGTTTGAATAGTTTGGAAAAAATACAGGGAGATCAATGGCTTGATTCAAATTAGTCTTAGAGGCGACCTTAGGCAAAAAGGTCAGATTAGTTCTCAATGATACCCTGTCTTTGTGGAAGACCAAATAGGGGGGGCGAACAGATAGAGCATGAAGTTCAGACACCCTCCTAGCTGATGTAATAGCAACCAGGAATAAAGTTTTCTATGAAAGAAATTTCAGGGAACAAGAAACAGCTGGCTCGAAGGGGGGAAGAATCAAGGATGTCAGCACTAAATTTAGGTCCCATTGAGGAGGAGGACTCCTGACTGGAAGCTTCAGGAGGAAAATTCCTTTCAAGAAGGCTTTACAAAGCCTGTGGGACATAATGTTGTTATCTGCGAACCCGACATGAAAGTTCGAGATAGCAGCCAACTGAACTTTGACTGTGGAAGAAGAGGAGCCCGCATGAAAAATCTCCGCTAAGAAATCCAAAACTGCTTGAACTGGAGCAGTGAAGGGATCAATATTCTTGGCTTTAGCCCAATAAGAAAAACGTTTCCATTTGCTAGTATAAATCCTCCTGGTAGAGGATTTTAAGGAAGCTACTATGATGTCTCTAACAGGGTTAGAGATCATAGGAAGCCTGGCTAAGGAAGGAAGTGGAGCAACCATGCTGTGAGGTTGAGAGAAGGGATAGACCGGTGCAGCTGACCGGATTGGTGAATCAGAAGATCTGGCACTGGGTCCAGATGCCACGGCTGCACCAAAAGGTGACGATGAAGGAACGGAAACAAATTTGTCGAGGCCAATAAGGAGCAATGAGAATCAATTTGGCTCTCAAAACGGTTGCTTTCTGGATAACTTGAGGGATCAGAGGAAATGGAGGAAAGGCATAAAGAAGTCCCTGGGGCCAATCCTGGGTCAGAGCGTCTCTGGGGGGATGGCCTGGTAATGGGAAGAGAGAGAAGAAGTCTGGGCATTTGCTGTTTTGGGGAGTAGCAAAAAGATCGCAACATGGGCGACCCCATTCCAGAAAAATCTCTTCTGCTATAGATTGTTTGAGAGACCACTCATGAGGCATGAGAATGGCTCTGCTCAATCTGTCCGCTAAAATGTTGGTTTTCCCAGGGATATGCGTTGCTACCAGAAACCGATGAGAGGAGATCGCCCATTGCCAAAGTCTGAGCGCTTCTCGACACAAGGGGTAGGACTTGGTTCCGCCCTGTTTGTTGATATACCAAACTACAGACATGTTGTCTGTGTGGACTGCAATTGTCCCTAAGGGAAGAAAGTCGTTGAGGGCTTGCAACGTTAAAAGCACTGCTCTCATCTCTAGGACATTTATGTGCAGGTGGTATTCGAAAGGTTGCCACGTCCCATGAACCATCCTGCCCTGATAATGCCCCCCCACCCGATCAGGGAGGCATCCGTAGTGACAGTGGCTACCGGGGATGGGTGTACAAAGTGTCTGCCTTGGTGAATCTGGGGAGAAGTGATCCACCAAGCAAGATGATTCTTGCAAATCTGTGTCACCAATATTTGGTGACGCATTGGAAGTTGTTGGTAAGACCACTGAGTGAACAACATCCATTGAAGAAGGCGCATATAGAAGCGAGCCAGGGGAAGAAGGGTAATGGCCGCAGCCATGAGGCCTAACACCTTTAGAACCATTCTGGCCTGTACCTTCCTGTTGGCTAGAATGATCCTGACATGACTTTGAATGTCTGAGATTCTTTGATCTGTAAGGGTAGCTGACATCCGAACAGTGTTTAAGTTTGCGCCTATGAAAGTAATAGACTGGCAGGGCAATAAGGATGATTTTTCGGAGTTGATCGAGATGCCCAATTGAGAACAAAGATTTATTGTGTAATCCCTGGCTTGAAGAAGCTGATGCCTGGTGGTGGCTGAAAGGAGCCAGTCGTCGAGATCACGGAAACACCTGGAATCCTTGGCGTCTCAGGTGAGCCGTGACCACTGCCATACATTTGGTGAACACTCTGGGGGCTGTAGTGAGACCAAAGGGCAGGGCTCTGAACTGGAAATGACTGGACCCCAGCCGAAAGCGGAGAAATCTCCAGGAGCGTCTGTGAATTTTTATGTGATAGTACGCATCCTGAAGATCTATTGAGCACATCCAGTTGTCCTTCTGTAAGAAGGGCAGAATTGACTGAAGAGTGACCATTCGGAATCTTGTCTTCCTCACAGACTTGTTGAGTCTGCTGAGATCCAATATTGGCCTCCAGTCTCCCGTCTTTTTGGGGACCAAAAAGAACCTTGAGTAGATTCCGGGCTCTGAATGATCTGTTGTAACTGGCTGAATGGCTCTTTTTTGCAGTAGTTTTAAGACTTCTAACTCTGCAATATCCCTTAGACCGGGTGGTACATCTGGAAGGGAATTTGAGTGATAGAAAGGACTTTCCTCGAAAAGAATTTTGTAACCCTCGGATATGATCGACTGTACCCATCTGTCTTGAGTGAGGGAACGTCAGGCTTCTGGGTACAGCGATAATCTTCCCCCGACTGCCTCCAAGGATGGACAGCCGGGCAACACCTCAGGGATGCTGAAAGGGCTTGTCAGAGAGAGGCTCTCTGCTTCCCTGGTTTTGTGGACCCCCTCTGCCTCTTCAATATTTTTTCTTGTTCTTGTTTCTTCTTACAAAGAATTGACCCAGTATGACAAATTGACGAAAGAGAGGAAAGTTAAAAAATTTCATAGGGACGTTAATGATTATGCTAGAGGACGTCCCTTTGAGCTTCAGAAATCAGTGAGATTTAAAGATATGTCCATAGGTAGGAGTGGTGCCAAAACTAAGAAACGACCTAGACCAATCCTTAAGAATAGAGAACAGACATATACCAGCACCTCGGGTGATGAGTCTTCTCCCACTGACAGTGAGGGGGTTACATCTGACCTCTCACCTTATAAAAAAAGAAGTAATATACCTACCCCTTTTGGGGTAAGAAGAAACGACGCGGGGGGAGGAAACACCGCAATAGGTTCAGATTTGGAATCAATGGATGGAATAGTGCAAGCTCTTCTAAAATAGATGTAACTACTACTTTTCAAAATGTGCTTAATCTGTCTAAGGTTGAATTAACATTGGAACAAGAAAAAATATTGAATAAAGGTTTAGGGTTTGTACCCGGATTTTTTTGTGATCAATATCAAACTGTAAAAGATATTTTGGAATTTTGCCGTCGTCTAAACCTTAAGATATTTTTTTCAGATCAGACAAATAATACAGCTCAAAGATCTACTGAATTTAGGTTTCTCAAATCTACATTTCAACCTCCTGCTAATATGCATGTTACAGCCTTTCAACAGGCAGTACTTAGGGATTTACATTTTCCGCCATATGGCTTCAATATTTTGTCAGACAATATTCAGCATACTGAAAGACAGGCACTTGAGGAATTAAAAAATAACAATGACATAGCTATTGTCAGGGCAGATAAAGGTGGGGCAGTAGTGGTTTTGGATATGGATTATTATACACAGGAAGGATTAAGACAATTATCAGACCAGAAATGTTATAGGAAAATGGACACTGATCCGACCACTACTTTTAAAAAGGAAATTGATGAGTTCCTGAGTAGTGCAGTTGAAAATGGTATTTTGTCCAATACTATTGTCAAACATTTGACAGTTAATGATCCTAATAAACAGATACTTTATCTATTGCCTAAAATACACAAATCCCTGACTTCCCCACCTGGCCGTCCAATTGTGTCTGGTCATGGTTCTTTGACGGAACCACTTTCAGTATTTTTGACAGAATATTTAAAACCTTTGTTAACTCAGGTAAGAGCTAGAATTAAAGATACTACACAGTTTTTACAAATCATAGCAGAGATGGAACTTGAACCAGACTGGCTACTCTGTACTTTGGATGTAAAATCCTTATACACGAGTATTCCCCATTGGGCGGGCCTTCAAGCATTACAATATTGGCTTGAGAAATCCAACTTATATCGGCCTGGATTTAATACACTTTTGATCTGTATGTGTGAGCATGTCTTGAATAAAAATGTATTCTTCTTTCAAGGTGACTGCTATTGGCAGTTACAAGGCACTGCTATGGGTGCATCTTTTGCACCCATATACGCAGATCTATTCATGGCGTACTTAGAAGAATACTTAATTTATGATACATCTCACAATATTTACATCGTAGAAATAGATATCTGGCGCAGATATCTTGATGATTGTTGGATGGTGTGGCGGATGCTGAATATCTTAAAGAATTTGTGGACTACCTCAACAGTAACCCTTGGGGCATTGAATTTACTATTAATAGTAGTAGGTCCAATATTGAATTCTTGGATGTCAGTGTATATAGGAAGCCAGATGACACACTAGGTACTAAAATATACAGGAAATATCCTGAATATAATACACTGCTACATGCCTCGAGCATGCATCCCCGCCACACTGTCCGGAACATCCCCAAATCCCAATTCTGTCGTATCAAAAGAATTAATTCCAGTCAGGAAGACTATGAGATAGCCAGTTTGGATCTTTTGAATAGATTCTATGATAGAGGGTATGCTGTGTTTGATATCAAATCTGCTAAATATAGGTCAGACAATAAAACTAGGGACCAGCTCTTACAATATAAAGACCATCAACAAGATAAAAAAGGGGATGAAGTCATGAGATTGGTTACTACCTATGGCAGGAATAATCAGGTTATTAGAGTAGTAGTAGAGAGAAATTGGAATATCTTGATGGCTAATGACATTCTTAGACAACATCTTGGGACACGTTGCCAATTTTCTTATAGAAAGGGCAAAACTTTAGGCTCTATGTTTTCACACTTTAAACATCATAGCAGTGGAGGGGCTAGGTATAAACAGCTCACCATTATGGGCAAAGAATTGATTGGCACCTTTCCTTGTGGACATTGTACGTCCTGTTTGGATATTAACAAATCTAAATCTTTCAGTAGTGCCAACACTAGCAAAGTTTATGATTTAAAATTTTTTGGTAATTGCTCGATGAGTTGGGTGATATATCTTGCCACCTGTCAATGCTCTGCATTTTATGTGGGAAAGACTTCTAGGCCTCTTAGAATCAGAATTGGGGAACATAGGAGTAACATTAAAAACAAAAAATCCACTAATGCCCTTTATCTACATATTATGAAACATCCCACGGCAAAATTCAAGTTCACTATTATTGACAGGATTGTTGGTGATAGGAGTCATCAACAAGGCTGGGATAATATTTTGACAGAAAAAGAGAAATATTGGATCATACATTTGGGTGCATTATTCCCGCCAGGTATTAATGATCATCTATAATACATTTCTTGTGATATATATCTATGTATTATTATGATAGATATGATCTTATATAACACCAGATTATTATATTACAACTTATCAATGATATATTTATATAGCATTGTTGCTATTTATGAAATATATCAGTAAATATTTTGTTCTATATATTTATATTTGAGTCTGACAATGTGACTGATACTTCTGTACATTTTATTGTTATTTTTTTATTTTTATTTTTTATTTTTATTTTTTATTTTTACATCCATTTTATGTTTGATTTATGTTTACATATATTATTTGGGAAATATACATGTAGGGCATTGTGTTAGGCCCATACTTGTTTATATCATACTGAGTTTTATTCACAATATGGATGCTGGTTCTATTCAATATTAAGAACTTATGTTTGAATTTTGATTGGTTTAAAGTGTTGACTGACATTATAAAAGGGAATCAGATGTTGTGTTTGGCTTTTTTCATATTTTTCAGCTCCACTGAAGAAGGGTAACCGAAACCGGTTTGGAGCAGGATATATTTTTATATCCTTTGTGCATTTTTCAAATAAAATGTTTTGGGAACAGTACTTGCTGGCCGTTGTGTAATTTGCGTAGTTTGGTTGGCCGTGCATCGCTCCACGTGAGAGGTTTGGTGTGTTTGGCCGATGCCACTTACACCCTCAGAGGAGACCAGGGAAGCCCGACCACCGAATCCCTCTAAGGAAGGTCTCGAAGAGGAGATAAGAGTAGAGGCTGAAGGAGCAGAAGGGCGTATCTGTCCCTCAGCCGTAGCAGAAACCATTCCCGAAGACTCCAACTCCAAACTCTGGGGTAGAGTCGAAGGAGGAACTGCAATGGGGTGTGGACTAATAGTCGTCTGTTGAGACGGACTATGTAGCATCTGGGCCAGTGCCTGTGATTTTAATAATCTACTGACCACTCTCTCTAAATCATGGTCAGAAAGCCTGGATGACCTTGATGATCGGCTCCGATGGCTCCGTTCCGAGAGGAGAGGAGAAGCCGGAGCCGAGAGTATCGGCTCCAAGGAAGGGGACCTGGACCTCTTCCCTGAAGGAACCATCAGAGCCGACGAAACCATTGATGCTGTCGGAGCCGACAACTTTTCGGCGCCGATGGAAGGTCTCGATGTATCGGCTCCAGCCGGAGCCGATACAGACACAAAAGTAACGGTGTCGGAGCCGGTCGGCACCGACACCGAAGCCTGGGCCACATGGTGGTCGGAGCCAGTCGGAGCCAACACCGATGTGACCGAGCCAGTATCGGCACCTATAGCCATCGGTGCCGAGGATTTGAGTAAACTAGGATCGGCTCCAGCCGGAGCCGATCTCGACTCTGAAAGAGTCGGAACCGAGGCCGCAGGCTTAGGAACAGAAGCCTGGGCCTTGGAAGACTTAGAAGTCTTAGTCGGGGCCGACTTAGCCGGAGAGCCCTCCGGTTCAAGAAGGCCCCTCAAAATCAATTTATTTCTTCTCTCCTGCAGGACTCTCTGGCTAAAAGAATGACATATAGCACAGGAGTCCTGCAGGTGAAGAGGCCCCAGGCAGTACAGGCAAGAAGTGTGACCGTCTGTCAGAGACATCTTCTGACAGCACGAGTCACACTTCTTAAAGCCTGAGACCCTTTCCTTAGACATGGTGTAACACAAACACACACAACACCTGTCCAAGAAAAAATTATGTTATCCCAAAAAGAAAAAACTAATCTCTCACATACACACACACACACCCTAACAAGGGAGGGGATGGGATGGGAGAAGCCTGACTAAAAGTTTTAAGGAGAGAGGGAAAATTTAGTCAGAATGGGACTAAAACTAGTCTAAAACTATTAAAATTAAAGTTAAAGTAGAAAAAGGGGCAAAAACAGTGGTGTATAAATCACTTACCAGGAGCTGGTAAAAGGAGGACCTCATCAGCGAAGCGGCAAACGAGATCTGGGTACTTACCGCCTTGCATCATGGGATATGGGGCTGTCTCGAGCTGGTAAAAGTGACTCTCGAGCTTAGCAAGTGCCGAGTCGGAGCCGAGGATCGGCTCCGAACCCATCAAGCAAGAATGAAGGCGAGATTGACAACTTAACATATGACATGTTTAGGGATGCCTAAAGAATCTCGACTCATCAGTATATTGACAGTAATTGCAATTATTACATTTAGATGTACAATCAATATTCATGGGACGAGGTATCTTTATTCTCTGAGAGCACAACCTTTGTTTCAAATTCCTCATGTTACTATATACAAATCTGGGACCTTTATTTAAAAGTTCTGACAACCTATTGTCTGTCTCCAAAATGTGCAAATTCCCTTTAATAATATTCTTAACATCATCTATTCCTTTTGCAAATGGAAGCACAACAGGTGGACACATATGATTAGCAGTCCGTGCCACTATTTTAAAATTTCTCATTGCGAACCTTGCAGCAGGCTGCTTCCAATTCTGTTTCATTGTATCCCCTGGATGTAAATTCAACTATAAGATCATGTAGGCTCCTGTCTAGATTGTGATCTTCACTTATTAATCTTGATACACTTAGTGCCTGTCCAGTAACAATGTTACCAAAAATATGGTTGGAGTACATGCTGTCCCTGTGTAAATAGGAGGGTCTGTAACATTCCT
Organism: Protopterus annectens; assembly: GCF_019279795.1. Taxonomy (NCBI): domain Eukaryota; kingdom Metazoa; phylum Chordata; order Ceratodontiformes; family Protopteridae; genus Protopterus; species Protopterus annectens. The sequence continues at coordinate 1,632,434,183 of NC_056741.1, read as the reverse complement.
TCCTATGCATACTGGTACAGAAGCCATCATCCACCTTCCTAATATTCACATCAAGATAGTCAATCATTTGCTGTGAGCATGTCATGGAAAATTTTAGGAACGAACTGCTACTATTAAAATATCTCACAGCCTTCTCTAAATGTTCCTTATCACCTTTCCATGCAATAAACAAATCATCGACAAAACTTTGATAAATAATGATGTTTTCATTCCACTTCCCTAAGACATTCAGATATTCCCATTCAGACATAACCAGGTTCACATAAGAATTAGCACAACTTGTGCCCACAGCTACACCTGATTTCTGCCAGTAGCAGTCAACTTGAAACAAAAAATATTGAGCTCCAACACGCAGGCATAATAAATCACAAAACTTATTAGTGAACAAACCACTTCTGAGCATGGCTGTTCTTGCCATAGTAATGCCTGCTTCACTGGGAATACAGGTAAATAGTGACATTACATCTAATGTGACAAAATAGTCTACATCAGTTGTAGACACTTTACTGACTTTAAGATATAAGTCCCTCAGAAATTGTTCTGTGTCTTTAAGAATAACCTCACTTAACATCAACACCTTCTTGAGTTGTTTATCCAAAAATATGGATATGGCTTCCATAAGCCAGCCACCTCCTGCTAGTATCGGCCTGAAGTCAGGTTCAAAGGGGTTCTTATGTATCTTGGGCATCCCGTTGATATTTGGCACAATTGGAAACTCAGTCAGGAAATAATCTAAAAGATCTTTGTCTAATACACCCAACCTGTAACATTCAATAAGATAATTGTCAATTTCATGTTTCATAACATCTACAATACTAATGTCAACTTTGATATACACATTTATATCAGAAAGCATAGCATTCATTTTGTTAACATAGTAGTCAGAGTCAAGTATGACAGTAGGACCACCCTTATCAGCAGGTCGAACAGTTATTGAAGGATTCACAACCAGCTGATCCAATGCCTTCCATTCCTCCCTGGTCAAATTATTGCACTTATTCACATTAAATGTATTGACATTCTGCTGAAGTTACTTGAAACGAAAAATAAACTGCTGAATAAACAAAGAATGCCACAGGAGCAGCACCAACGTGAAACCAAAATGATGTTTAATGCATAAATGGCAAATACGACAATGCAGCACAACCGCTGCTAACCACAGCAAGTAAATGAAACAATAGACCCGGTGTAGTATTAAGCGCTTTTCTTCTGCACAAATAAACAGACTTCTTCAGATACTAACACACCGTACGTGCGGTACTTTAAATTTGATGTTGAATTCACATTATTAAAGTTCCACTTAGAATTAACCCTTTACTGGTTTAAGTACACCATTTCTTTGTCAGTATTATAAGTATGTATGACAAATATAAGACATTCAACAACATTATACCACATTATAAAACTTTATAAACGTTAAAAATTGTCAATTAAAGTTTAAAAGAATTAAAAAACTTTGCTAAATTGTGTGAACACTGTGTAACATTTTGTTTATGTAGCCCAGTAGTTTATTTGTAATTTTCGATGGTGACTCGCACTTACACACACACACATATATATATATATATATATATATATATATATATATATATATATATATACACATATACATATAGAAGTATATGCAAAAAGGTGCATGAATTCCATGCCATCATAGACTTCTACTCCCCTGATGTAGTGATCCTTATAGAAACATGGTTATAACCACACATTACTAATGAGCAAATCCTCCCTACCGGTTACAATATACTAAGAGTAGACCGACTAAACAAAAAAGGAGGTGGTATAGCTATAATATTTAAGCAGCATCTAGACATCCAGATCTTAAAGTTAGCAGCTCCCCAAATAGGTAAGGAAGAAATAATATATACCAACCTAAAAATAAACCAAAATAAAACCCTAAACATAATAGGTTGCTACTTCCCACCTGGCCACAACATCCCTCCACTTGAAAACCTCCTCAGCTAGACTACCTACCACATACCTCAAGAAACTTTAATTCTAGGAGACTTCAACACTGACTTGCAATCCTGCTCTAGCAACCACCCAACCCATCATGTAAATCTTCATGGCTTCACCCAACTAGTCCAGTTACCTACTAGGATAAATAACTCCAACAAACACACTACCCTTGATTGGATACTAGTCAATAAGAGCCCCCAGTCATATATAGCAGGCTGCTTATCTGACAGCCTCAGTGATCACTCCCCAACATTCCTACTAAGAAAACACCTTTATAAAGCAAAACCCATCATCTACTGTCAAATACGCAAAAAAACTAACTTCAACCCTCTCTCATTCAGCTCATCCCGAAAAGACTGTAACTGACAACCACTAAAATACCTCAAACTAGATGACGCAGTTGACTGCTTTAATAAAACATTCCTAAGCATCCTTAATTACCACGCCCCCATAAGACGCTCCCGAACTAAAGCCCAACAATCCCCATTGCTACAAAAAAACATCAAGTCTGAAATGAAAAACAGGGATAAAGCGTGGGACAACTGGCGCAAAACCAAAACCCCCTCTACTAGGCAAAAATTCCTAAAACTACGCAATAGAACCAAAAAGCTTATAAAACAGGACAAAATCCCATACTAACAGTCTGCCCTTACCGCCTCCCAACATAACCCCAAACAATTCTGGTCCTCAATAAACTCCATCCTCCACCCAGGTAAAGTAAGTACACCCACTCCTAACTTAACTCACTCCTCCAAAAATATTGCTACCTCTTTCAACAATCACTTCACACAAACCGTACTATCACTAGCTAGACAACACTAACCCCCCATAAACCCACATCATCAACTAGAACTAATAATCTCCCCACTAGCTTCTCTTTCTCTCCTGTTCCTACCTCCAAAATAAAACAACTACTAACTAAACTTAAAACCACCAGATTAGCAGCAGACAACCTCCCAAGTGAATGCATTCAACTTGCAGCTGACGCTGTAGCCTACCCCGTATCACTATTGATTAACAGATCTCTGTCAGAAAGTTATGTTCCCGCACTATGGAAAGTCTCACACATAATTCCCCTACACAATGGAGGCCCCTCCACAGATCTAACCAATTACCGCCCCATAGCTGTTCTCTCACCACTCTCCAAAATACTAGAGAGATGCATTCGTTCTCAAGTCTTAGATCACCTCCTTGCTAACAAACTCCTCTCCAACAAACAACACGGTTTCCGACCTAACCATAGCACCACCACCGCCTTACTCTCTTTCTCTAACACTATCCTACAAAATAAAAAGGGTCTATATTAGATCAGCGAACGCTTAAACAAGCGAACGCTGATTGATCGACCTTATTTAAGCGAATGGTCAAAATATCGAAGCAACAGAAACCCAAATTTTTTCCTAGGGAAAGAATTTGGTTGTCCATTTCTGTTGCTTCGGTATTTTCATTGCTGTGGTGGAAAGTTACGGGTCGGATTCAGGTAAGTGTGCGATTGTGTGGATGTGAGTGTTAGGGTGAGCTAGGTGAGTTAGGCTTAAGGCGTGGGTTAGGTATGTGTGCGATTGTGTGGACATAAGGGTAAGAGCAGATTTAGGTGAGTTAGGGTTAGGGAGCGGGTGAGGTGAGTGTGCGATAGTGACGGACCTTAGGGTTAGGGTTTGGGTTAAGGTAAGTGGATAGTTAGTGGCGTGCGCATAGCTTAGTGTAGGGTTAGGTGTCATATTTTAGGTGTATGTGTGTGGATTTCTGTTTGTTTGGAGTGCTTGTGTTGTGTGTATGTGTTTTGGATCAGCGATTTTTTCCTAGGGAAAAAAATCGCTGATCTGACAGTTCGAGATTGTACGCTTTCGCTTACATAAGGTCGATCAATCAGCATTCGCTTGTTTAAGCGTTCGCTGATCTAATATAGACCCAATAAAAATGTAGGTTATCTCTCCTCGGCTACCTTCCTAGACCTCCCTAAAGCTTTCGACATGGTCCCACACAAACAACTCATCTCTCTTCTCAATAACCTATCCTTCTCTCAACCAGTCATCAACCGGTTTCAGAGTTACTTATCTGACCGCCAGCAAGTAGTTGTTTGGCAGGACAACCTATCCCCCCAACTACCAGTCTCCATAGCAGTTCCCCAAAGGTCCATCTTGGGACCCCTACTCTTCTCTATTTTCACCAATAATATAGCCTCAGCCACAACACATGGCATACTCATACAATACGCAGATGACTCAACCATCATCTGCACAGCCCACTCCATACCAGAAATGCAAAAAGTCACACAGGAAGCATTTTCTTCTATTGAAACTTAGTTATCTGATGCCCAACTAATACTCAACCCAAACAAAACAAAATAACTAATCTTCCAACCCACCAAACTTACCCTAGACAGCTCTCACTTTAACATCACAGCAAAAGACAACAACACCACCATCCATCCTACAGAACACACCAAATTACTATAAATAGAAATAGACAATAAACTGAACTTTGACATTCACATTTCCATGACCATTAAAAAAGTGCACAAAAAACTAGGAGCATTATATAGAAATCAGTAACTACTTACCAAAGCAGCTAAAATTTCGGTAGCAAATTCTCATCTTATCTCTACCCGACTCTACCCCTCTCCAATATTTACTAACCTTAGACAATACAATCTAAATAAGCTCAAAACCTGCTACAACAAAATCACCAAATTTGCCACAGGGGCTTCCTACCGTACTCACCACTGTCCCTCACTAGCAGAACTGGGCTGGTACCAACTTGCACTCACCCACAAACTAATAAACCAACCACTAAAAGTCCCATCCTTCCAGACTCTACTCCAACCCTACATAACCACGAGACCACTAAGCCACAAAAACCTCCTACAGGTCACACTCCCTCCCATCCTCAATTACCTCTGTAACTTCTTGCACCCACTTCAAATCCTTACTAAAATCACATTTCAAAACTTTCAATTCAAATTTCAAAGCTTTTTGAATATCAAGAACCCTATGGTGGCCTTTTGGTGTCACCATAGACTTTTGGTTAAAACAAGTTGTGAATAAAGTGGAGCATTTAGTAAAAGATTCATGGGATTTTTGGGGTAGAATTAAGGAAGAGCTTTGGGAGAACAATTTGATTTTCTTGACCATCGATATAGTGGATTTATTTACTTGTATTCCTAGAGAAGAAGGGTTAGACATGCTTGCCAAATGTTTGAACATAATGTCAGGTTTCCCTAATGAAAACGTAAATTTAATAGTTGACTTCGTGGGGGTATTTGTAGACTATAATTATATATATTTAGAAGGAGAATACTTCAAACAAAACTCAGGTGTTACTATGGGAGCCTCATGTGCCCCCATATTTCAAACTTGGTTCTCCTTGACTGGGAGTTAAATAAAGTCTTTAGATGTGAGTACTTTCAAAATGTCAAATTATACGTAAGATTTTTGGACGACAGTTTTATTCTGTGGAATAGTTTCATAGATAGAATGGAGGAATTTGTTAAGTACCTGAATTCCACTACTAGTTTCTTAAAATTTACTCACACAAGTAACCCTTTGTCAATTAGTTACCTCGACACTCAGATTTTTAAAACTTCAAGTGGTTTTACATCTAAAATATATAGAAAACCCACATTTGGCACCTCTTACCTTGAATACACAAGTAGTTACCCTCCCCATCAAAAGGTCAGTACTGTGAAAGGTCAGATGGTAAGGGTTGCTAGAATGACATCTTAGGCTGGTGAGTTTGAGAATGAATTACAGAAAGTTGTGGAAATGTTCTATGAAAGAGGATATCCACATGGCATGGTTAAGGAAAATGTGGATTATGTTAGAAGGGAATGGGGTAAGAGATTCAAACCCCTGTTAGGAAATTGTAACATGGTTAGAAAGTCACTTCAGGGACAAAAAAAACTTTGAAAAGGCTATGATTTTACCATATTGTGGAAAGGTAGGGAAAGTGAAGGACATATTAGAAAAAAACTGGGTCATTCTCAGGGGAAACCCAGATTTGAGAAGGGTTGTAGGAGAGAGACCCTCCTATTTATACAAAATGGGGGTAAACATAAAAGAAGGTTTTGAACATGTGAAGAACACACAAGCTAATAAGTATGATGGTACTATAAAGTGTGGATCCTGTTCACAATGTTGCTACATAGTAGATTGTAAAATGGTTATTTAGAAAATACCCTCAAATCAAAAGTAGAATTTGATAAGGGTAACTGTCACATTTCAGGTGTCATATACCTTGCACTGCGTAAGGGATGTCCAGCATATTATGTTGGCAAAACCGAAAGGCAATTGCGCAATAAGATATATGAACACATATATCAGATATCCACTAAGAATAATAATAATGCAATGTATAGGCATTCTTTAGTTTGTGAGAATTTTCAGGGGTTCCACTTTGGGATCTTAGAGATAGTATTAGTTAACCCTAGAGGGGGAACTACAGAAATTTAATGGAAGAAAAGGAAGTCAAATGGCAGATTAAGCTGCAGGCAGGGGAGGATATTGGTCTGAATGAATTTATTTCTGTAAAACCCCTGTTAATTAAGAGAGCTAAGGACAAAAGCCTACGTTAAAAATTTCCATGAAGTTAGGAAAGTTTATTTCAAGTGTATTAAATATGTTACAGATGTTTACAAGTTTTTTTTTAAGTTGTATTTTTTAAACAAAGTGATTGCATCTTTAAATGAATTTGTGTGGCTGTGATGTCATCAACACATTGAGCTATCAATGTTGGATTTAATAGAAGGCATGTATGCTGATGAAGTCTCCATTCTGAGGGGATGAAAGCCATCAATGAATACTTTTTAAACAT